>NW_027618098.1:0-85469 GCF_964187855.1 Myxine glutinosa | reverse complement strand
AACAAGTCAGGAGACGATGGTTCATGAGCGAGCGGTATTCAATGACAAAGGACGGACTATAACTGAAACAGGCCCGGACAGGCCAGGCCTGGAAATGTCAAAACGAAGGTTACTGACCTTGAAATGAGATAGAAAATAATGTATAATCAGTTATGAGATTAGTTAGCTACACAATGCCGAAAATTCTGTGAAAAATGAAATGGAAATAAATAAATAAATAAATAATTAATTAAATAATTAAATTTTAAAAATGGGGGAAAAAGAAAAATGAAAAATCGAGCTCCGTGGGGCTAGACACATGACATTGGCCTAACCAAATACCGAAACCCCTGTCAGATTCCACCAAACCCCTCGGAGAAGATGTAGCTTGAACTCGATTACCCTCTAAAAAGACATCTTTTTCGGGCGTGGCTCCGCCCACAATGGGCGCAATACGCCCACTCTAGGCAGGACACAACTAGATCATGATATCAACCTCCCACCCAAGTTTCATCAAGATCGGATGATATCATCGGGTAGTTATGCTGCGGACACACACACGGACACACACACACACACACACACACACACACACACACACACACACACACACACACACACACACACACACACACACACACACACACCTTAGTGCCGCAATGTTATTTAACCTTCCTCACGCAGAATTCAATTGAGACCAGAAATTTGTTCATGGTGCCAGCTCGCCTGCACTTGCTCCACCCTCAGCCATGCCTGCACTTGCTCCACCCTCAGCCCTACCTGCACTTGCTCCATCCTCAGCCCTGCCTGCACTTGCTCCATCCTCAGCCCTGCCTGCACTTGCTCCATCCTCAGCCCTGCCTGCACTTGCTCCACCCTCAGCCCTGCCTGCACTTCCTCCACCCTCAGCCCTGCCTGCACTTCCTCCACCCACAGCACCCTTTTCAAAACAACTAGTTCCAGTTCCACCAAGAATTGCTTTGTACATCCATAACTCCTCTACGCTTAGCATTAAACACTGAGAACACACACACACACACACACACACACACACACACACACACACACACACACACACACACACACACACACACACACACACACACACAATACTTTATGACATGGTAGATCACCGTTCCATCTCCTGAAACGGAGCCCAATTTGTACATTTTCAAGTATCAGTAGTCATATACATATTCTGTTCTTGCAACGGAATCTGGTTTGCAAACCCCACACAATAGCACAGTCACGTCATTTAAAAAAAAAACGTTTTACTTTCATAGTTATTCAACATAAAGCAGAATCAGCATTAAGGAAACAAAATCCCACAATTAGTGAAAAACACCAAAAAAAGGTGAATCATTCACATTTATCATGATGCCACTGCACTGATCCTACGTTTAATTTCAACATGTACATGCAAACGTGATACAGGTCAACTGTTGAGATTACAAATTTATCTACAAGTAGAACGACACTATTCGAAGTCACAATGTCGACTGTTATGCCTCCGCCCAAATTATTACATCATTCTTCATACTTGTACCAAGTTTGATTTAAATCCCTTCAGCCATTCTCAAGTTATCACATTTTAACTTGACATGACCTCTGACCTTTGAGCTCTTGATTGCATAATCCAAACACTTCATCTTTGCATCATATATGCTTATACCAAGTTTGTCCAAAATCCCATCACTTGTTCACAAGTTCGCACGGCAACATAATTATTTACTTAACATGACCTCTGACCTTTGATCTATTGACCCCAAAATTTAGTCAGTTCGTGTTTACATCATTTATACATACCTGTACCAAGTTTGACTAAGTTCCCTTCAGCTGTTCTCAAGTTATCACAGTAACAAAATAATTGCAACTTAACATGACCTCTGATCTTTGACTTATTGACCCCAATATGTAGTCAGCTGATCTTTGCATCATAATACATACTTGTACCAACTTGTCAGAATCCCATCACTGGTTCACAAGTTATCGTGGTAACAGGATTTTTACCGAACATGACCTCTGACCTTGACCCCAAAATCTAAGAAGTTCATCTTTACCTCATTATACATAACTGCACCAATTTTGACTAAGATACCTTCAGCCGTTCTCAACTTATTGCGGTAACAAAAACCTATCACGGACGGAAGGGCAGCAGGACGGACAACCCGAAAACATAATTCCACGGTAGAGGCATAAATACATTGTTCTTATTCTCCTCTTCCCTTTATAAGCGTTGAGGGCCAACGGTACCCAGCTTCTGACCTGCCTTGACCATGGTACTCCCCCATTTCCCCCTGTCCTCAGTCATCTCTTTCCACTCTCTAACCACCATCACCTTATTGATATCCCTCCTAACACAATCTTCCCACCTCAACTGTGGTCTACCTCTTTTCCTATCCCTCAACCTATCTGACCTATCATCCCTCAACCTATCAACCTATGTGGTCCCTCAACCTATCTGGTCTCTTTGCTATTCTCTCTCCTCCATCCACATCTTGTCCAGCCCATCTCAGCCCACTTTTTACCAATCTCCCAGTCAAGCTAATCAATCTCCTCCGGAGGAGTATTCACCCTCTTCGCTCCCACATTCCTCCTGACCCAGTTGTTCTCGCAAACCCACAGCCTCTGTTGTTGTCTCTCTGTCAGTTCCACCGTTTTGAGACCATAAAGGTAGCCAAGCGTTATGCACGACATCAGAACCTTCCCTTTCAATCTCCATGAAACCTTTCTGTCTGCCATTACACCATCCTCCACGCATTCGCACCCACCTGAATCCTCCTCCGCACCTCTGCCTCTGACTTAACATCCCCGGTCACTGTTCCCCCCCCCCCCCCACCCCAGATACTCAAACCTATTTCCCTATCTACTTTCCTTCCCCTCCAATATTCTGATATTCATTTATTTTCTCTGCTGCCCAACCCACATCACCTCCATCTTCGTTCATTTTCAGCCTATGTTTCTCAAATTCCTCCTTCCACTCCCCCAGTACTTCCTGCATCTCCCACCCACTCTCCATCACATCAACCAGATAGTCTACCTACAATGTCCTCCCTAGAATATATTTCATGTTTACCTTCCTGTTTATCAGTTCCATCACCATGATAAACAGGATTGGGCAGAGAGAGTTTCCCTGCTTCAAACCGATGTTCACAAACCACAACTCTTCCCTTCGTTCCATTGTATATCCCTTACCAACCAAACTTCTATTTCCGGCGCTCCCATCCATCTCAGTGCCGCCATCACCATCTCCCTCTCAGGACAGTGTTGTACTCCTTCTCCAGATCCAGAAATCACAATGCCATTTCACCTTGTGCCTCCAACCTCTTCTCCATCAGCTGTCTCAGTATGAACAACCCATCCATTGTCCACCTTATCCCCTTTCTAAACCCCTGCTTCTCTTTGCCAATCTCTTTCTCCACACTCTTCCGTATCCCCCCTTCGAGAATCCTCTCCAGCACATTTATGACATGACTAAGGAGTGTAATGCCCCAGTACTTCCCCGGATCTTGAACATCTCCCTTCCTCTTCCCTACCTGCACAATTAACCCCCCCCCCCCCTCCTTCGCATCCTTGTCCTCATTCCCGTCATGAGCGAATTTATAGATCATCTTCTTCCCCCCTCATCCGCTTCCAACTTGTTGTACAGCTCTTCCATATTCTTCAGTACGTTATCCACGGCTCTCCTTCCTGCCTTCTTATTTTGCCCATACAAATACAACCCTGCATCCAGTTGTCCTCTATCCTTGAATTTCTCTATCCTCTTCCAAACTTCCTTCACTACCTCCTCCATCCACCATACCCAATTCCTGTCCCAAATTTATGATGTACCCTTCCCGGGTGTCCTTCCACAATTCAACACTGACCAGACTCGCTGGTGTAATGGTTGGAGTGTCTGATCCGAGGAAGGAGGTTAGCGGTTCAAACTCTGACCAAGTAATACCAAAGATGTAAAAATGGTAAGTGCTGGTTCCTTGCTCGACACTCGGCATTTAAAAGAATAGAGAACGGACAATCCCCATCGGTTGGCATCCATGGGGAGGAAGAAATTCCTCCTGAGGAAAATGCCCCTCTGAGTGTGGTGAGAAAGGCGGCGCCATTTTTGTAGCTCAGTCCATGTTTATGGCCCATAATCTGACATAACACACCACTTGCTTCCGTATCACCAGCCATGCCACAACTATCCATCCCTCCCATCTTTCCACTCTGACCACCTGCTGGCCGATTTCTTCCGATATTCTCACTCCAGGACTCTCTCCATCCTCTCCAGTGTGCAACAGCTTGGATCCTCCTACCAACCTCTTTCTCTGCATCATATACACCACCATAACCCCGCTCCCCCTATTGATCCCTCATTCAAACGAACTATCCAGACCACACTTCTGAATCACTGCCCGTCTGGAATAGCTATGTACCATCTTTATTAGTTTGGGAAGTTCAGGTCAATCAGCAGCACTACCCAGGCTGACCTGCTGGACCTACTACACTAACCTGCTGTCACCATCCTGTGTTATGTTCTAGACACCACAGCCACACGAGCTTGGTGCAGGCTTCTCTGGAAGTGTCGCAACCCTTCCTGGCAGCACAGTGGAAAGCTGTGCTCCTGTTGGAAGCACTCAAGCTGTTAAACACCTCTTATCTTATGACCACGAGAGCTGTTCACAGCAAACCTCCCACCTTAAAATAGCTCAAGCTTTTCATGCCATTGGCAATGGGGCTCAGAGCCCCAGAGAACATGGTGGCATTCACCAGCAGGTAGAGTGAGACAAACAGGTTCACCCCTTCTCTTAATTTTCGATCCTTCATATCTGTCCTATGTTTTTTGAAAGGGAACAAAGCCTTGTGGAATACACAAGGCATCAGTCTAGGCACGAGTAATCTGGCAAGGAGCTTCCAGCAAGCCGAGAGCAGCAGGTAGACGAAGAGCTTCGGGCGAGTGAGACCAACAGGCGGACAAGGCAGGAGATAGAGTGAGACTAGCGAGCAGGTAGTTCACCACTTCTCTTAATTTTTATCCTTCGTATATGTCCTATGTTTTCTGAAACGGAACAATGCCCCACGGGACCTGCAAAGGGGAGTGGGGGGAGGGTTTGGGGGGGGGGGGGGGGGTGAGTTCCAATTATACCAAAACTGGCACAAATACACTTAAGTGGAAAAAATGGATACTTTATTTTGCAAAACAAATGAATAGCAATTACATTTGCAAACAACATCTGCACATTCTTCTTATGTCTATTGCCAGTGTCTATTCAGAGCCTTGGGAAATGGGGGCCTTGGGGGAAATGCTCAGAGTCCTGCGGTATTGGCATACGGAGGAGGGAATGGCTCTGCAGCCATGGAAACCCTTCTCGACCATGTAGTGGAGTATTGGCTGATAAAGTCACTCCCTGCTTAATGAGTGACTGTCCACAAGCTACACTCCACACAACGACAGGTAAAGTTATCACAAGACCAAAAATGCACCACTGATAAAGCTGTCTGCTACCTTGCAATTTTGCAGAAAGGAAGGGGCAAGCTTCTAGCTAAGAAACAACATTTGTAAAACTCAGAAAAATTCAACATCCCTGAAAAAAAAAAAAAAACAGTTTTCAATGACTCATTTTTGTTTTTCTTTTTGTAGCTGAGACAACAAATGATGGTCCAGCTCCACCACAAACATCAGGTCTAGCTGGAGGGATGACTGCTTTTGGAATGGTGCTCTGCTCAATTATTATTGTGGCAACGTTAGCCTTTGTGCTGCATGCCCGCCTTCGGCATCCCATCACCATGGCGCCAGTTTCTGTAGCAATGCAGGAAGTGAACCAGAGTCAAAGGCACCTGGTCCCACCTTCCTTCGGCTATGCTCTTGCTCAGGAGCAGCTGCGACGACTCCGCCGTGAAGGTCGAGATGCAGGAACAACAACGTACATGGTGTTGAGACATTCGGTTGGAGAGCAAGCAGTGTGGGCATTCGATGGCCTTCTCCCAATGGAACCGTTGCAGGCGGAACGCGAGCTGCCTTCGGCATATGGCACGCAACGTAGGGCAACTTGGAGTGGGCCAAGGCAGATGAGGCCATCTTCTGAAGTCCGTTTCCAGCAACAGGGAAAGATACATTGTGTGGAAGAACACAGTACCGAATCAAGCTCACCCACAGAGGACCGGAATATGCAGAGCCTTGGGAAATGGGGGCCTTGGGGGAAGGTCTGTGCCACAAACTCTCGCTGATGAGGTCTGTGCCACAAACTCTGTACTTGTGACAGTGAGTGATAAAATGTAACAAACTACAAGACACGCACAGTAGAATCAACAAGCATAACAAAATATTACAACAATGTTCTAGAAAACATGCGAGAATCCACTGGTGTGATGGGCCTCACAATTTTGTCTTATTGTCCTTGAATAACACAAATGCTAAATAAATTGTTGCATTTTTCCAAACCACATGGTTCAAGGTTGGAAAAGTGAAAAAAGGCACATAAGAGCCAGTGACGAGAGAACAAAATGAAAATAAAAAAACAGAACCATTAATGGCCAAATGCATCATATAAACAAACACCAGACTTTCAAGTTACCCACTTTGGGTTTTTTTGTTTTCAATAATACCCTGTAAAATTTTTTTTCTGGTCCGACTCAAACAAGGTTAACATAAGAAAGCTTAGTACGGTTGGAGCATTTCATTTTGTGCAACACAATCTGAAGTTAGACTCAGAAGCTTTATAAATATCATTGGAGTGGCATTGCAGGAGGGAGAATGGGGGAGGCAGCTGGAGCTCCATCGTGACACATGAAGATTAAGGCAAGACGTCACAAGACAAGGCCAAGGGTTGGATATGGAGAAACTTCACCATGAAAACTGCTGCCATTTTGTAACAGAAGTGTAAACTATAAAATACAGTTTGATGCAAATGTCGCAATGGGTATGCCTACACCCACATTAGATGTCAACTGACTGTTTCTTTGATCTCAATATATATATATATATATAGACAGAGACAGAGACAGAGACAGAGACAGAGACAGAGACAGAGAGAGAGAGAGAGAGAGAGAGAGAGAGAGAGAGAGAGAGAGAGAGAGAGAGAGAGAGAGAAGAAACAGGTAAAATAAAACGGGAAATGATTTTCAAAGGACAAATTACCTTTGAGCTGTTGAACCCAAAATCGAATGAGTTAATATTTGCTAAATTTGGTTGAAATGCATTCTGTGGTTCATAAGTTATTGTGGTAACAGATTCAATGAAAGGTCAATCACATGACCTTTGACATTTGAACTCAAAATCGAATGAGTTCATCGAGGTATTACATTACATACTTTTGCCAAGTTTGGTTGGAATTCCTTCCGTAGTTCACAAGTTATCATGGCAACTGCCTCCAAGTTATCTATTCTGTCTGCGATTCTTTTTATTGATCCAGTGCAAGGAGATCCGTCCCAGTCTCTTCATCATGTGGTAAATCAGCCTTTGAACTGGTACTCCTCTCGCTGCTATGTAACATTCCATAGAAGAAGTAAATTGTAAAGCCTGCAAGACAGCATCATGAGTGTGGTTACATACATTTTTAGACCATGAACCAACAACCGGCACAAGTGACTATACACAGGTGGCAATCCTGTGCTACCATATAACCTGCCTAGATCCAAATAACACAAAAACTAAGCAAAATTATTCAGCACATACCCCATTTTAAAATAATATTGTATGGACGGCAACCTCTGGAGAGGATGCCAACACACCAGGGTTATCTTCACGCGCAATTGGGGCAGAGACTGCGAAAGACGGCCAAACTCAAACCTCTCGAGCAGATGCTGAGTGGTTGTTGCCAGCTTGTGATGCAGAGGGGGCTAATCCCACACCGATTACAAAACAGGATTGCAAAATATTTAAACCTTCAGGCATCCGAAACGAACCCGACAAAATGGTGGCGACATTCGGCAAGACGTTCCTTAAGAAATAAATATTTACAGGACACAATATGCAAAACAATGCAGACAAGATGAAAGCGGACATAAATAAAAACCAATCTACCCACCTTCTTATTCTTCTTAATTTGAATGCGGCACAAGGCTGAGAGGTAGCATTATTGGCCAAGGGCACTGCAGTGCCACTGATGCAATGCCCTTTGCTGGTTAGGGCAGGAATTAGAAATTTGGCCATGGTGCAATCGATAGCTCGCCTACTCTTCGTGAAAGACACCATGGGATCTTTAATATCCACTAACAAATGCTGGCAGACGGGACACCCGTTTAACGTCCATCCGTGGGACAGAAAGAACAGTCATTGATGAATCGCCCTGCTTGTGAAAAACCAGGACAGTTTATAGCTGGGTCTGGATACAAACCCAGGCTAGACAGCATAGACGCAAGGGTGAAATAGGCCATCCTTATACCTCTAGGCCATCCTGTCATCCATCTACCCACCTATCCAACCACTTCCCCCTGTTTGACGCCACGCTCAACACCATTCCAACTAGGAAGGCTGGAGCAGGGCTTTATATGCCGACTGGGGCACAAAACGGTCCCAGCCTCTGCCAGAGTCCTGTGGCTGTCACAGCCTCTGCCAGAGTCCTATGGCTGTCCCAGCCTCTGCCAGAGTCCTGTGGCTGTCCCACTTGTCCCAGCCTCTGCCAGAGTCCTATGGCTGTCCCAGCCTCTGTCAGAGTCCTGTGGCTGTCCCAGTGTCCCAGCCTCTGCCAGAGTCCTGTGGCTGTCCCAGCCTCTGCCAGAGTCCTGTGGCTGTCCCAGCCTCTGCCAGAGTCCTGTGGCTGTCCCACGTCCCAGCCTCTGCCAGAGTCCTGTGGCTGTCCCAGCCTCTGCCAGAGTCCTGTGGCTGTCCCAGCCTCTGCCAGAGTTTTACAGAAGTTTGAGTCCCGACCCAGCTACAAACTGTTATCCACAGGCAGGGCGATTCATCAATGTGTGTTCCGTCTCTCAGATGGACGTTAAATGGGCGTCCGATCTGCTGGCATTAGTTGGTGGAAGTTAAAGATCCCACGGTATTCTTCGTGAACAGTAGACGAGCTACACCGGCACCATGAACAAATTCCAAATTCCTGATATAACCAGAGGGCATTGTATCAATGGCACACTGGCACAGCCTCACCCTCAGCTAATAATGCCACATACGAACGAAGAAGAAGATTCATTTAACATTCACAGTTAAGAAGTTTTAAAGTTTGAAAGGTATACAAACATACACGGCGTCTATAATGTAAATCGAACTATTCCCCGTTTCCCACAAAAAAATGGAACTAAAGCACCTCAAACATCCTTCAAGTTGTGAAGTGCTCATACCTATAAGCATCCACACAGAAAAATGAATCCACGTCTCCAAGCTCAGAATGACCATCAGGTAGGTGTTAACAAAAATGCTCAGCACGGGAAACAGAGGTACAAGGGGTACCTGGAAACGCAAGAGGAAGGATCGAGAGAAGGGTTGGTCATGTGTTTACTTTGAGTGGAAAAGTTCAGATTTAAAAACAATAAGCAATCCTAAGCTTAGAAATGAGACAAAGTTTTTGTCAAAAGTTGTCTTCAAAGTGAAGTAAATGGCTGAAAAGTTGTCAAGCATTCAATTACAGTTCATTTTCAATTTGCATTTCTTCATTACAATTCATCAGCGTCAGTGCATGCTTGAAATGTGCCGACAATAAGTTGATTAAATGCAACCGCACACTCCACAATCAGTGCACACTCGGAAGTGCGAATCAATCCTTAATCAAGTTGGCCGAAAATCATGGTTCCACCTTCCCCATAATAAAATTGCTCAACGTTTTCTCACAAACTCGAAATCCTCTTATTCCCTTTCCTAAATTGAGGATGTTGTTATCCCACTGCTCTTTCATTTCCTACCAACCCACCGATGTCTGTTCTTGTAGATTTGATCTTCCTCGTTTCTCGATATCATGACCTTCCATGGACCTCAATATCATCCATATCATCAAACATGTGATTGTTGCGATTACATCGAGCTTGGTCGTCTTCTCAAATCAGCGTCCTGGTCATGGACGCTTCAAACCCCTTTCTCCCTGTGCAATGTGATTGCAAAATATGCAATAAAGAATACCTCTAAGTTCATGTTGGACTACGATTTGAGACCAGGTAAACCTGAAGGAAACTTCCATAACAATTTTATGGAAAGGGCGAACACCATCTACAACATAAACCTTTAAAAAATTCATCATTATATTGGACCTGGCCTTTACGTCGAGTCACAACGTGTCAGTTCAGGAAGCAAAACCTTTTGGCCCAGGTTGAAAAGTCCTTAAGTTCAGAGTTCCAGTATAAGTTTGGGTCCAGAGGAAAGGAAAACAAATATATATACAGGGTGATAGAAAAGTAACTCCCTATTTTAAAATATTTAGAATTTATTTATTTATTGTAATATTTTTCTCAAATTTTTAGTGTTTGTTCCTTAATGTATGAGAATTTAATCTGTGTTGGTTTTTTTTCAGATTATTTTTTGTTTGAAATTCGGAAGCCCTACAAACATGGCTGGACGTCTTACCCTGCAGGAGCATGCCCAGCTAGTGGTATGAAGATTCTGGTGGCGAATTCTGGTGCCCATATCGAATTTTAAATAAAACTTCATGCTATACGCTTTCTTCTTATATCCATTTCTTGTAAAAATTATAGTTAAGAAATAAATTACAAGTATTTTAAAATAGGGAGTTACTTTTCAGACGTTTTAGTTATGCCTTCAAAGTGTAGTTGCTATGTGCGAATCGTTTGGAGAGACAGAGGAGATGACAAATGGAACGAGAAATAACCAGAAAATTCCAACATGCAAGATTACTGACAGGTTGATGCATTCAAGTGGAAATACTCGTTCGGTACAATGTGCATAACGACAAAGAAGGAAAAAGGCAGGAAATGTTATTTTTTATAAACACGGTGGGGTTTAATCATGCAAGGTATACACCTTGATGCCAGGTTACATGGGAGACTGGACTTTCAACTGGACCAGACGGCATCAGCCCACGGGTCCTAAAATCCTGCTCTGCCGCTCTATCTCACCCTCTCTCTGTTCTTTTCACCCTATCTTTTGCTCAAGGTCATCTGCCAGCATCCTGGAAATCAGCTAACATTACCGCTTTACACAAAAAAGGTGCAAAAACAGATCCTTGCAACTACAGACCAATCAGCCTGCTCCCAATTATCAGCAAAGTCATGGAATCCATCATTGCTTCGGATATGAAATCTTTCCTCTTCTCCAATGGCTTGATCTCTGATCATCAATTTGGTTTCAGACCAGGTCACTCTACTCTGGACATGCTGCTTCTGCTGTCTCAACAATGGATGGAGGTCCTGAATGCCAAACAGGAAATCAGAGCTGTCTCCCTTGACATATCAAGGGCCTTTGATACGGTCTGGCACCCAGCTCTGCTCACCAAACTCTCCTCCTATGGTATCCATGGAAATCTCCATGCATGGCTTGCGGACTTCCTCTCTGGTCGTAGTCAACGTGTGGCCCTGAATGGATTTCTCTCATCTCCCCTTCCTGTTCAGGCTGGAGTTCCCCAAGGAAGTGTGCTGGGCCCTGTGCTTTTTCTGGTCTTTATCAATGATCTCTCTGACTCTCTGGAAAATCCTCTCTATCTCTTTGCTGATGACTCCACTCTCTGCCGCTCCATTCCTCTTCCCTCAGATAGGCAGTCTGCAGCCTCCTCACTCTCTGAAGACCTGGACAAAATCACAGACTGGTCAAACAAGTGGAACATGTCTTTCAATCCTGCCAAATCTCACTCTCTTACTATGTCTCTCCGAAAAGATCGACTGGACAACCCTCCCATCTACTTTCTCAACAATCCTCTCCAAGAAGTTCTGTCACTCAAGCTTTTGGGTCTCACTATCTGCCATGATCTTTCTTGGGAAAACCACATTTCCAAGCTGGCCTCCAAAGCCAGTCGCCGACTGGGCATCCTCCGTCGTGCGAAGTCCTTCCTCGGCACACCTGAGCTCCTCACCACATACAAGGCTTTCATCCGCAGCTCAATGGAATACTGTTCTCCCCTATGGGCTGGTGCTCCTGCCTCACACCTGGCTCGGCTTCACGCTGTTGAATCCAAAGCTTTCAAAATCATTGGAATCTCCCGCGATGAAGCTATCTCTGAGGGCCTTTCACTCACTCACCGCAGGCAGGTAGGTGGTCTTTCTGTCTTCTACCGACTCCTCTCCGGCCTTGCTCCCCCAGCTCTCTCCGTGCTCTGTCCCCCAAATATTCCTACAGGTCGCACAAGATCTGCCAGCAACCCTCTGATGGTTAAACTGCCGAAATCTCGGCTCTCTGCTCACCTTCACTCTTTCATTCCTCTTTTCTCCCGCCTGTGGAACAAACTCCCACACTCCCTTCAATCCCTCTCCTCCCTCCAGGTCTTTAAAACAGCTGTTCACCACCATCTCTTATCTTCCCCCATCCATAACCTTGATCTTTTCTACCCCCACTAATTCACCCCAGATCCACCTTGTTTGAAATTCCAACTTATTTCCTGGAAATCCTGGCAGTGTCCATATGTTTATACCTCTCCCACCCCCCCCCCCTTCACATGCCTCCCCCCCTTCACATGCCTCCCCCCTTCACATGCCTCCCCCCTTCACATGCCTCCCCCCCAAAGCCCTCTCCCTCCCACAGATCTCTCGATGTCTCCATGTCTCTCGGTCCCTGCTCTCAAATGTTGTGTTTGTGTCCTTCCCCCTCTCTCCCCATCTTGTCTACCGCTCCCGATGTTATTTGTTTTATGTGTCTGTTTGTCTTTCTGTGTGATTAATTTTCGCTCTTTCACGAGCCTCGATCTTGTATACAAAAAAAAAAAAAACAAAAAAAAAAAAAAAAAGACTGCAAAGCCCTCGCATAAAACCAACTCTTTTGATCCTTTAAGCAAACTTGGTCTTTTATCGATACAAGTCGTGTTGGATCGAAATGTGAGAAGTTTACAAAGTATTGAGCCCAACATTTCCCCCCTTTGCAGATTAAGCAGCAAAACTTTCCAGATGCACATGTAGTCTTAATACTGAAGAAGAGCAGCATCCCATACATGTGTGAGCAGCATCCCATACACGTAGTGTGTCATAACATGTGTAATCAATATCACAAGGAAGAGGCACACGTCGCCACAGTCTGTGTGCAGGCTTCATGGTCACGTGTCACTGCATTCCTCTACCTCCCCCGCCCCCCCCCCCCCGACATAACAATACATACAGTATATATATATAAAAATACAAAAGCGGCAAACTGCAAATTGCAAATGAAACTCAGAAGAGGTGGTTGAAAGCAGGATCTTCAATGCTGTAAACCAAAATGGCAGATCACGGGTCCAAAATGGCACAATGGTTGTGTGTGGGGAGGGAGGGGGGGCGGGGGGGTATGGAAAGAAAAACTGTATTCGGTGTATTCCATGTATTTTCAGTGGCAGTGGGTAAGGACGTGGCTTAAAATTGCAGGACACATTCTAGCAGATGCAGGCTAGAGCACCCATCTGGTTAATTGTAGCTTTGGCTCTGCAATAAAAGACAAGACTCAAGTTAAACTTATGGACTCGAGTTGTGCATCAACATCAGCTATTTCAGTCCACAGCTGGACGGAACCCGGAGGCCTCAACACGTTGATGTTGCTCTGTTGTTCCAACTGACTGAACTTAGAGGTATTCCACAATACTTGTCTATTTCATCCCTCCATCTTAGCTGTGGCCTTCCCCTGTTCCCATCCAAAGGTCTCCAGGTTGTTGATATTGTTGTCTACCTATTATCTGACCTTTTGCTGATGAGTTCTGTCCATTTCCATAGTTTGATAATTTCCAAGATATCTTAAGTTTTGGTTTGTTCTCTGACCCATGTATGTCTCTTCGTTTGTAATACCGAACAAATCGTTTCATGTTGTGTTGTGCTGTACGCCCAGGTCACTGTCCTATAGATAATAGTTAAAAGAATGCACCGATTAAAAAATTCCCTTAGACATACTAGCATGACTTGGCGCACTCCACGCGCCTCACCACACGTCGTTTGAGGGGTAGGCATCTTTGACCATTTCAGTGTCTTTTGGGTCTTCATGGTGTTTTGGGTCTTCAGGGCTATTTGGGTCTTTAGGGTATTTAAGGGTATTTTGGGTCTTTGAGGTGTTTTGGGTCTTTGAGGTGTTTTGGGTCTTCGGGGTCTTTTGGGTATTTGGTGTCTTCAGGGTGTTTTAGGTTTTCGGGGTGTTTTGGGTCTTCGGGGTGTTTTGGGTCTTCGGGGTGTTTTGGGTCTTCGGATTTTTGGGTATTCAGGGTCTTTTTGAGCCTCGGGGCCTTGAAGGGTATTTTGGGTCTTCAGGGTATTTTGGATCTTCAGGGGTCTTGGTGGTCTGAAGGGTCTTGGGGGAATTAAAGGGTCATCAAAGGTCTGAGGGTATTCGGTTTCAGCAGTCTAAACGTAATTAAGAGGGTGGTAATTTTATTTGAAGAAGAAGAAGAAGACGTTTTCGTTGCATATAAACATAGTGAAAAACAAAGCGACATAACCATATACGTTTGCTCTATTATACTAAGATGCGATCTTGAATGGCATAAAATGAATACGTACTCAAAAATAGCATACGTAATATATCAACAAATCGAACGCCTTTTTTTTTTTCTTCTAGATTCCCCTAGTTTCTCGATCTCTGCTTCTCCTCTCACCTTCTCTTCTCTCAACATCAACCCCTCGTTTTGTGGTGGGTTGCAGCAAGACGTAAAGCAGTCTGAATGCTGAAAAATACCATGCCTTTGACTAAGAGCAAGCAGGCGAGTTATCGCCGGCATCATGAACAAATGACAAATTCCGGGTGTTACAATTATCCTCCAAGAGGCTTCACGTGGCTGCAATTTGCAGATGCCGAGATGACCCATTGCCTCCACCTTAGGAAGGTACTTAAACACCGGGTGTTTTGGGTCTTCAGGGTGTTTTGGGTCTTCAGGGTGTTTTGGGTCTTCAGGGTGTTTTGGGTCTTCAGGGTGTTTTGGGTCTTCAGGGTGTTTTGGGTCTTCAGGGTGTTTTGGGTCTTCGGGGTGTTTTGGGTCTTCGGGGTGTTTTGGGTCTTCGGGGTCTTTGGGGTCTTGGTAGTCTTAAGGGTCTTGGGGGAATTAAAGGGTCGTCAAAGGTCTGAGGGGTTTCAGAAGTGTAAACGTAAATAAGAGGGTGTTAATTTTATTTGAAGAAGAAGAAGACGGTTTTCGTCGCATTTAAACATAGCGACAAACATAGCGACATAACCATATACGTTTGCTCTATTATAATAAGATTGGTATACCTCATGCTTTCGATACAGTCTGGCAACCTGCCTTACTCTCCAAACTCTCTGCCTATGGCAACCACACATGGCTTACTGACTTCCTCTCCTCTCCGACCCAACGTGGAGCTCTCAACAGAGTCCTTTCATCTCCTCTCCCTGTCGAGGCTGGAGTGCCCGAATGCAGTGTTCTGGGCCCAGTCCGATTCATGAACTTCATCAATGATCTCTCTGACTCTCTGGAAAATCCCCTTTACTTGTTGACGACTCCACCCTCTGACATTACATCGCTCCTCCTTCAGATAGGCAGGCAGCAGATTCTTCCCTCTCGAGACCTTGAAAAAACACTTATAATATGTCTTTCAATCCTGACAAATACCACACTCTCACTCTCCAAAAGGAATATCTGATTAACCCTCCACCTCCCCTCATCTACTTTCTTAACAATCCGCCTAAGGAGTTTGTCATTCAAACTCCTGGGTCTCACTATCAGCCATGTTCTTTGTTGGGCAAACAATATTTAAAAGTTGGCCTCCATATCCGGCTGCCAACAGGCCATCCTCCGTCGTACAAAGTCCTTTGTTGGCACACCTGAACCCCGATCTACCTCCAAGGCTTTCATCCGCATTTGATAGAGTACTGCTCTCCCCTCTAGGCTGGCTCCCCTGCCTCACATCTTGCTCAACTTGACGCCGTGGAAACGAAGGCCTTCAAGATCACTGGAATCTCCTGCGATGAAGCTCATTCGATGGGGCTATCAATTCATCAATTCGCTATCGTAGACCGGTTGGTGGTCTCCTTTCTGGTCCTGCACCCTCTGCTCTTTCTGCAGGACGCATGTGGTTGGTCCGCCATCCACCTCCTTCTGGTGAAACTACCCAAATACAGGATTCACTGCTTACCTCAATTTGCGTTGAATACTTTTTTCCATTACAATTCACTATTGTTCCTTTTCAAAAGGCTGTTTTGAAATCGCTCTTTCAATCATTCCGATTGAAAAAATTCAATCTCTTACAGTTCTTCCTTTCTCCAATTTCAAAACTCACCTTTACATCGCCCTCCTCTCACGTTTTCAAACGTATCTGACTTGAAAGTCTCAAGAACCCCAGCTTGCAATGGATGTTCATATTTCCTTAATCGTTCCTTTTGTACATGTTCAGTGTCAAACCCTTCCCTGTCTCTTTCCCTCCTCTACTTGTACTTGCCCCTATCCTAACAACCCTATCTCTAACCAGCATCCCTCCCTCTACTTCCTCCTTCCCCCATTCCATCACTACCTTCCCCCTACCCTCCTCTTCAAATCTCCCCTGTCACCATTCCCCTTCAAAACTCCTCACTCACACCTCCCCTTCAAAACATTCCTCACCCCTCCCCTTCAAAACCTCCCTCACCCCTCCCCTTCAAAACCTCCCTCACCCACATTTCCAAGCTGGCCTCCAAAGCCAATCGCCGACTGGGCATCCTCCGTCGTGCTAGGTCCTTCCGAGGCACACCTGAGCTCCTCACCGCATACAAGACTTTCATCCACAGCTCAATGGAATACTGTTCTCCCCTATGGGCTGGTGCTCCTGCCTCACACCTGGCTCGGCTTCACGCTGTTGAAACCAAAGCTTTCAGAATCATTGGAATCTCCCGTGATGAAGCTATCTCCGAGGGCCTTTCACTCACACCCCAGACACGTAGGTGGTCTTTCTGTCTTCTACCGACTCCTCTCCGGCCTTGCTCCCCCAGCTCTCCCTGTGCTCTGTCCCCCAAATATTCCTACAGGTCGCACAAGATCTGCCAGCAACCCTCTGATGGTTAAACTGCCGAAATCTCGGCTCTCTGCTCACCTTCACTCTTTCATTCCTCTTTTCTCCCGCCTCTGGAACAAACTCCCACACTCCCTTCAATCCCACTCATCCCTCCAGGTCTTTAAAACAGCTCTTCACCACCATCTCTTATCTTCCCCCATCCAAAACCTTGATCTTTTCTACCCCCGCTAATTCACCGCAGATCCACCTTGTTTGAAATTCCATCTTCTTTCCTGGAAGTCCTGGCAGTGTCCATATGTTTTATACCTCTCCCACCCCCCCTTCCCATGCCCCCCCCCCCAAAGCCCTCTCCCTCCCACAGATCTCTCGATGTCCCTGCTCTCAGATGTTGTGTTTGTGTCCTTCCCCCTCTCTCCCCGTCTTGTCTACCGCTCCCCATGTTATATGTTTTATGTGTCGGTTTGTCTTTCTGTGTGATTAATGTTCGCTCTTTCACGAGCCTCGATCTTGTATGCAAAAAAAACAAAAAACCCCTCCCCTTCAAATCCTCCCTCACCCCTCCCCTTCAAATCCTCCCTTACCCCTCCCCTTCAAATCCTCCCTCACCCATCCTCTTCAAATCCTCCCTCACCCCTCCCCTTCAAATCCTCCCTCATACAAAGCTGCCTCTCAACTCATCCACAAAAGTTGTATCTTAGCTCGTGCACAAAGCAGTCTCCTTCCCCCTTCCTCTCTCTTGCAAAGTATTCCTCCACCTTCTCCAATCTTCTACTTCTTTCTGCTCCCCCTTCCCCCATATATATCATTCATCACTGTGCCTCATACCTTCACCACTTAGCCGTTGGTCCTCCTCCTCATCCTGCCATCTCTAACACACCGTCAACAGCTCTCCCTATCACTCAAACCTGATTGATCTCTCCATACAGGTTGCTTCCGACAAACCAGACTTAATCTGCTGAACAGAAATTTTCCTCCTTCAACACGTCTCTGACTCCTTGGTATCTCTCCCTGGTTACTCCCTCACTGCCCTCACTCCACCACACCCCCAAGAATACCTCCGACTTTGGCTTCCCCTCCACGACACATCTACAAGATGGACCTACATCACTGGCACTAATATACAAGAGTGATGGTTATTTATTTATTGCAAGGTTGGTTTTCTCAACCTTTTGACAATGCTGAACGCAATTCAAATTCTTCGCTTTTCGTTCTTGTCTTTTGCATTGCATGACCATTCGCGTTTAACTGACTTTTACTGCTGTTATTGTCCCATTTATTTGTTCTCGTTTCGTTTGAAATTGTATAACATAACCCACTGCCTTTCATGGATATATGGTTACACCTTCGTGTCGCAACTGTTCAGCACTGTGAAAAGAAACTCAAATTTCCAAGAACAAAACTACACTTAAACTCATTAAAAGGTGGGGGGGGGGGGGGGGGGGGGAGGGGAGGGAAAGGACTAAATTGCTTATCGAAGGAATAAAATGACCAACCTTGAAGGAGAGAGGTTCCATACTCTGTGGCTGGAACCAAATCAAAATGATTGCAATGACGAATAAGACAAAGAAGAGGATGAAGGCAGTGAAGACTGCAGGTGACAGACTGAATATCTGCGAACTCCCATAAGTGAGAAAGCAGCACAAAATGACGACATCAAAGCCTGGAGGAAACGACAACAAAAATAAGCAAAACAATGGCATTAAACACAATGCAAAGACTTGAAAGTGTCTCAAAATGCAAAGACTGTCCACATCGACTTTGTACTCAAACTAATAAACCTGACAAAAACAACAGCTCAAAAAAAATAAAAAATAAAAATATATATATAATAAGCCAAAATGGGGGATGGGGGGGAGGGTGGGATGGAGGGTGGGGAAAGTTTAAGAAAACACACACACACACACACACACACACACACACACACACACACACACACACACACACACACACACACACACACACACACACACACACACACACACACACACACACACACACACACACACACACACACACACACACACCGCAAGGGTAGGCCTGGTGAGCTTCATGGTTAAGGTGGCTGGCTTGAGATCTTAGGGTCTTGAGTTCGAGCTCCTGTCACACCGTTTAAATAACACCAGATGGGTTGACTCAGCCTGTCGTCCTTCCGAGGTCGGCAAAATGAGAAACAGCTTACTGGTAACAGAGGCACAGCCATTCTTCCAGAAATGATGCAACCAGCAGCCATAGGCTGCATACGAAAAACAACGACCAAACGGGGAACTGGCTAATAATGGCATTTTGAGCAATCAAAATAAATAGTGCACTCACAAACAAAGGCAATGAGGATGTTCACAATCTTGGAGGAAGAACGAGTTGGGTAAGGAGATGGGTGGATGAGCACTCTGGCAGACAGTCCATCATCAGTCAGGTCACTCAAAGGTTCCTTGGTTCCTGGCTGCTGAATCAATTGGGGTTGATACCTGCAAGGAGACAAACATCAGACGTTTAAAAAGTTGTTGCCTTGAATCCCAGAAGTGCAAGATTCTGAAACAACAAGTACTGTTGTTGTTCTTCGTCTCCTCTTCCCTTTATAAGGGGTGAGGTCCGATGGCACCAAGCTCCTGCCCTTCCTTGACCATGAGACTCCTCCACTCCCCTCTGACCTCAGCCCACACTCTCCACCCTCCAACAACCCCCATAATACTTACATCCTTCTTCATATCCATTCTCCTTCCATCCACACCCTCCACCCTCCTCTATGCATTCGCACCTACCTGAATCCTCCTCCGCACCTCTGCCTCAGACTTACCATCCCTAGTCACTGTTCCCCGCAGATACTCACCTATTTCGCCATATGGTCTCCTTCCCCTCCAACCTGATATTAATTTGAACTCCTCCCAGTTCCACCATATCGTTCTGCAAGTTTTACCTTTGTAGATTTTTAAATTGTCCATTTGGAAGCTTAGAAACAACCCCTTTAACAGAGAGGAGAGTTTCCCTGCTTCTCCTTTATCATTCTTTTCAACAATTACAATTGCACTCCACTCCTTTCATTCTTTTTTTTTTTTTCCATTCAAGCATCTGTTCTGATTTTAATGGGCCAAAGGTGTACCACAAGAAAGAAAATCCCACATTTTGCCTTTCCATTCCACTGGGAGATCAAAAGGTGAGCCATTAGATGGTTTGGCTTTATTTATTTCCTATCTACTAAAAATGGATAAAGTGTGTGTGTGTGTGTGTGTGTGTGTGTGTCTGTGTGTGTGTGTGTGTGTGTGTGGCATATTTTTTGTGTTCCACTGGAGCTCTAATGTGAAGTGTGATACACCGACAATTATAATCATGATCTTCTGAATTGATCAAGCTAACCAACCACAAATAATCCAGAAGAATTCGTAACTTTCTAAATGTGTGCCATGTTAAGGTGTATCGAGTAGTTTAATAGGTCCTTCCATGGCATGGCATTCTAATTACAAAATAAACTAGAAAGAGCAATCAGAGATTGCAAACCCTTCCCAGGATGTGTTTTCAGTGTTTTTTTAAGGCTTTTGTGTAAAAACAAATATGGCCACCGAACCATGTGACCGATGACATCATTATTTTTTTTCTTCAGCAATTTATTCCGAGATTATGCTCAAGAAATTTCATCTTGATCAAAGTTTTGTACTCGTCGAAAAATGACGTCATAATGGAGGCACCTATGACATCAGCATTAACATATTTTATTCCCCATGGAGAGTTCTTTACAATGAGCCATGTCTCAATTTTTTCTATTCAGCGCTTTCGGAGATATAGACGTGCAAAGTTTTTCGATTTTTCCAAGATAGCGGGCGAACCACGTGACCTATGACGTCATAATTATCATTAAAAAATTATACAGGTGTAGTTGCACCTATGGTGAAAATTTCCTGTCAATCGGACCAATGGTTGCAGAGAAAAATCATATTTATTCTTTGCGGACAAACAGACAAACAGACAGACAAACAAACAAGAAGACGTCATGCGGAGCACGATACTTGCAAAATCCGCCCTCCACCCCCAAGGGAAAAAAATTCCATTGATACAGCAAATTGTCCATTTCATCAAGATTAAAATTGACAATCTTGATCAAAGCTTGGGTCAACAGGAAGAAAAGTGACGATTTTTCAGATAAAAAATGATGATTTTGTAAGCTTGACCTTGAGTTGACCTTTGACCTTTTGACCTCAAAAAAAGTTAGTTTCCCTATTTAGTGAGTCAATGTGCAAATGCTGTTCAATTTTCAAGTCAATCAGATGGAAATTGAGGATTTTAAAAACTTGGCCTATGTTGACCTTTTGGCCTATGTTGACCTCAAAAATAGTTGGTGGTTGAATTCAGTGACCATATATGCAAATCCTCTTAGAATTTCAAGTCAATCAAATGAAAATTGGTGATTTTAGAAATTCGGCCAATGTTGACCGAAAATATAATTTGTGGTTGAATTCAGTGACCAGATATGCAAGTCATCTTCAAATTTAAAGTCAATTGGATGAAAATTGAGGATTTTAGAAATCTGGCCTATGTTGACCTTTTGGCCTATGTTGAACTTTTGGCCTATGTTGAACTTTTGGCCTATGTTGAACTTTTGGCCTATGTTGACCTTTTGGCCTATGTTGAACTTTTGGCCTATGTTGAACTTTTGGCCTATGTTGACCTTTTGACCTATGCTGACCTCAAAGATACTTGGTGGTTGAATTCAGTGACCAGATATGCAAGTTCTCTTCAAATTTCAAGTCAATCGGATGAAAATTGAGGATTTTAGAAATTTGGCAAAGTTGGTGACCTTTGGCCTATGTTGACCTTTTGACCCCAAAAACAATAGGCTTCTCAATTGGGACGACCTATACAACTTGAAGTTTCGTGACGATCGGTTTAGAATTGTGACCTGTAGGCCGGTGAGAAACAAACAGACAGACAGACAGACAGACAGACAGAACCACAAACGCAACCGACCAATATACTTGAAATATCTTTTATTTTGCAAGTAACAGACAAACAAACGGACTCAAATGCAATACCCTCTCCTCTGGCGAGTGTAACAAACAAACGGACTCAAATGCAATACCCTCTCCTCTGGCGAGTGTAACAAACAAACGGACTCAAATGCAATACCCTCTTCTCAGGCGAGGGTAATAAAGAATGATGACATTGTAACAAAGCATATATTAATTAATGCCAATAATATTAACAAAAATAATTAATTGGCATATGTGGGAGAATCACACACCCAGACAAGGAATCAAACCAAGGTCCTCTGGTGAACCATACCAGTGTTCTGCTATCTGAGCGACCCTGACAAAGCATGCAATTTTCCCACACATATGATTGCCACTCTCTTTCCGTCAATGCTTCCGGGGCACTCGCTGCCAACCGTAGGAGCACCAACAGCCTGAACGCGATAGGGTCTTCCTCCAATGGGAGGAGGGGGGGGGGAAATCCATGTCCGCTATTACAAACACGACTGGGGGAGTAGAAACACAATGAAACTAGAACAGCACTCAGTAGAGCACACACCTCTGCCAGGCTGAACAGTTTAGGTTTGTGTGCCACTGATTGATAGGCCGGATGTGGATTCAGACCTGAAACAAAGTTGAATCGGCTTGTTCTCGACACCAAACTAACTCGTCCACCAAGTTTAGTCATAACTCGTCCATAACTTTTTTTCAATATCATGTTGTATATCGCCTTTCGCCCAATCTCTCAATGGTGTAGAATAACTGTAAAATTAAATATTTCTCGTATCCGAATCCATATTCAGATCCATCAAAATCGAATCGATTAGTCTTTTTCACACACACAACATATCCACAAAACGTCGTCCGAATCCGTCCAGAACTTTTTGAGATATCTTGTTCACAGACAGACACACAGACAAACCAGACAGGGGTGAAAACATAACCTCCATCCACCTTTGGTGGCGGAGGTAATAAATGAACAGGATTATAAATAATTAATTGACATATGTGGGAAAATTACATGCCCAGATCAGGAATCAAACCCAGTTGGAGTATCATTTGGCAATAATAATAATAACAAGTCAGGGGACGACGATGGTTCACGAGCGAGCGGTATTCAATGACAAAGGACGGACTATAACCGAAACAGGCCTGGACAGGCCAGGCCCGGAAATGTCAAAACGAAGGTTACTGACCTTGAAATGAGATAGAAAATAATGTATAATCAGTTATGAGATTAGTTAGCTACACAATACCGAAAATTCGGTGAAAAATGAAATGGAAATTAATAAACAAACAAAACCAAAAAAATAAATAATTTTAAAGAAGGAAAAAAAATAAAAATGAAAATTGAGCTCCGTGGGGCAGGACACATGACATTGGCCTAACCAAATACCGAAACCCCTGTCAGATTCCACCAAACCCCTCGGAGAAGATGTAGCTTGAACTCGATTACCCCCTAAAGAGACATCTTTTTCGGGCGTCGCTCCGCCCACAATGGGCGCAATATGCCCACTCTAGGCAGGACACAACTAGATCATGATATCAACCTCCCACCCAAGTTTCATCAAGATCGGATTATATCATCGGGTAGTTATGCTGCGGACAGAGACAGAGACACACAGACAGACAGACAGACACACACGCACACACACACATACACACATGATGAATATAGTGGTCACTTGATAACTCGTGAACCAACAAACATATAATCCCTCTCTTACCTCCCCTACCGCCCTGGCCCAAGCACATCTGGGATTGGTGAAAGGTATGCTAAGGCCCAAGCACTACAGCAGGCAGGTATGCAACAAGGCCGTGAAGGCCAATGAAAATTTGGTCAAAAGGACCAACGGGCCCACCAGTTGCACAAAAGTTCGGGTTTTCGTGCCTCACCTCCACTATTTGTTGTCAATACATCGCCAGATCATCGATACTTGGAGGGATGATAAAATCGACCAGCGAAAATATCAATATCTCCCAGCCCGAATGGATATATCTCTATTAAAAATAAAATTAAATAAAATTAAACGACTTTTCCAGAGCATGCTATTTTCATATATGGCATGTCCATAAACAAGGTGGACAGTGTCCAATACTTATGGACACTGAGATCTCCATAAACAACAAAAAGGTTGTTTGTGGAGATCAGGAAACAGATTGGGTCCAGGTTACTGCTGAGGATTGACGAGTTTTCTATATTTACAGCAATGCATTTACTGCACAAATGACGAGCAGTGCAGGATGCCAGGATGACAAAGATGTCAAATTCCAGAGATATGTCCAGGCAGACTGTCCTTACCTCTTGGTTGAGACAAATGGCCCTTGGCCATGGTTTAGAGAGCAGCAGCTGTCCTAGGGTAAAAACATGTTATAGTGTACAAATGAGACCAAGGATAAGTACAACTCATATACATTACTTCTGGACTTTGCTGGCCAATTCAACAAACTCACCATGTATAACTTGCTATCATCCGTAAGTGTTCCCTCAGGATTTGTTTTCTTTTTCCTCATTCCCCCTTGGTGTAATTTTAAGGAATTTCAACATCAACATTTTTGCCAAGTTAATGGTAACCAGATCAACCTGTCATTTGAACCTGATGATGTGCCCTCCTCCATAACTCTGAATTCATGTCACAGAAATTTAAGCATGGATTTCATGAATTGTGTCAAACCCACTGTTGCCAATCCATTTTTTTTTTTTTTTTGTATACAAGATCGAGGCTCGTGAAAGAGCTAACATTAATCACACAAAAATACAAACCGACACACAAAACACAAAAAACAAGGGGAGCGGCAGACAAGATGGGGGAGAGAGGGGGAAGGACACAAACACAACATTTGAGAGAAGGGACATCGGGAGGACTTGGGGGGAGGTGGGAGAGGAATAAAACATATGAACACTGCAAGGACTCTGGGGTGAATTACCGGGGGTAGAAAAGATCAAGGTTTTCGATGGGGGAAGATAAGAGATGGTGGTGAACAGCTGTTTTAAAGACCTGGAGGGATGAGTGGGATTGAAGGGAGTGTGGGAGTTTGTTCCAGAGGCAGGAGAAAAGAGGAATAAAAGAGTGAAGGTGAGCAGAGAGCCGAGATTTCGGCAGTTTAACCATCAGAGGGTTGCTGGCAGATCTTGTGCGACCTGTAGGAATATTTGGGGGACAGAGCACAGGGAGAGCTGGGGGAGCTAGGCCGGAGAGGAGTCGGTAGAAGACAGAAAGACCACCTACGTGTCTGCGGTGAGTGAGTGAAAGGCCCTCGGAGATAGCTTCATCATGGGAGATTCCAATGATTCTGAAAGCTTTGGTTTCAACAGCGAGAAGCCGAGCTAGGTGAGAGGCAGGAGCACCAGCCCATAGGGGAGAACAGTATTCCATTGAGCTGCGGATGAAAGGCTTGTATGCGGTGAGGAGCTCAGGTGTGCCTCGGAAGGACTTCGCACGACGGAGGATGCCCAGTCGGCGATTGGCTTTGGAGGCCAGCTTGGAAATGTGGTTTTCCCAAGAAAGATCATGGCAGATAGTGAGACCCAAAAGCTTGAGCGACAGAACTTCTTGGAGAGGATTGTTGAGAAAGTAGATGGGAGGGTTGTCCAGTCGGTCCTTTCGGAGAGACATTGTAAGAGTGTGAGATTTGTCAGGATTGAAAGACATGTTCCACTTGTTTGACCAGTCTGTGATTTTGTCCAGGTCTGCAGAGAGTGAGGAGGCTGCAGACTGCCGATCTGAGGGATGAGGAATGGAGCGGCAGATAGTGGAGTCATCAGCAAAGAGATAGAGAGGATTTTCCAGAGAGTCGGAGAGGTCATTGATGAAGACCAGAAATAGCACAGGGCCCAGAACACTACCTTGGGGAACTCCAGCCAGAACAGGGAGGGAAGATGAGAGAAATCCATTCAGGGCCACACGTTGCCTACGACCAGAGAGGAAATCCGCAAGCCATGAGTGGAGATTTCCCTGAATACCATAGGTGAGTTTGGTGAGCAAAGCTGGGTGCCAGACCGTATCGAAGGCACGTGATATGTCAAGTGAGACAGCTCTGATTTCCTGTTTGGCATTGAGGACCTCCATCCATTGTTGAGACAGCAGAAGCAACATGTCCAGAGTAGAATGACCTGGTCTGAATCCAAATTGATGATCAGAGATCAAGCCATTGGAGAAGAGGAAGGATTTGATATCTGAAGCAATGATGGATTCCATGACTTTGCTGATAATTGGGAGCAGGCTGATTGGTCTGTAGTTGCAAGGATCTGTTTTTGCACCTTTTTTGTGTAAAGCGGTAATGTTTGCTGATTTCCAAGATGCTGGCAGATGACCTTGAGCAAAAGAGAGGGTGAAAAGAACAGAGAGAGGGTGAGATAGAGCGGCAGAGCAGGATTTTAGGACCCGAGGGCTGATGCCATCTGGTCCAGTTGCAGAATCAGAGTCGAGGTTTGATAAAAACTTCTCCACCTTGTCAGGAGAGAAGGACACAGAGTCCAGGAGCAGTTGGGTTCGACTGGGAAAGGTGGGAACAGAGAGAGATGGGTTTGGGACACAAGATTTTGAGGCAAACACAGAGTTGAGGCATTCGGCTTTGTCACGTGCGGTGTCAACTGTGTAGCCATTTGAGGTAAGGGAGGGGATGGAGGGGGAACAAACACCAGAAACGGATTTGACCAGACGCCACCAGGATTTGGAGGAAGGAGACAGGTTTGAGAGTTCAATCTTGAGTGTAGAGAGATAGTGCTTCCTGGCACTCCTGAGGGTAGAAACACACTTGTTTCGAGCTTGGTGGAAGGAACTGAGATTGCCTTCAGTTGGATTTGCCTTCCAAGACGCAAAGGCAAGTTGTTTCAGGGCAACTGCCTCACCTTAAGATTCAGTGTACCATGGACGGGAGGAAGGGTAAGACAACTGAAGACGAGATGGGATAAATCTGTGCATGAGAGAGAGCAGTTTGCTTTGGAAGAATTCCCAGGAAGAATTGATGTCAGAGGCATTAGAGATGGGAGACCAGTCCAGTTGATTGATGGCTGCTTGCAGACCGTGCCAGTCAGCCTGAGTGAAATGCCAGACTCGTCGGCGCTGAGGAGGCTCTCTGAGAATGGCCAGTGAGATGTCCACTTTAACAAGCACATGATCAGAAGAACCGATTGGAGCAGAAGAAGAGCAGCAGACATTTGCAGGGAAGTTAGTCATAAACAAGTCCAGAAGAGAAGATACTCCATTGACTGAGATCCGGGACGGGAAATTGACAGATTGTGTCAGTCCCAATGAGTCGCAGAAGTCCTTTGCTGAGGTGCCATGGCTGGTGAGAGATGAACCCACACCCAGCCAGCTGGCATGATGACAGTTGAAGTCGCCACATATGAGGAAGAGAGAGTTTGGATGAGTTGATAGAAGTTGGTCCATGTTGTCCAACAGAGAAATGTAAATGGAGTCATCACTGTTTGGAGGACGGTACAGAACACATATGAACAAAAGGTGGGAGCGGAGAGGAAGCCGTAGCCAGAGGTACTCCTGTGGGTGGGGTGGAGAGAGGGCAGTGCAGGGAGAGTGAGGAAGAGAGTTTTTGATAAAGATAGCCACCCCACCACCAGGACGAGGATCAGGTCTATCGTACCGGAGGAGGGAGTAACCAGGAAGAGATATTAAGGAATCAGAGACATCTTGAAGGAGGAAAGTTTCTGTTAAGCAGATCAAGTCTGGATTTTCAGAAGCAACCTGAATGGAGAGATCAATCAGGTTTGAGCGAAGGCCCCGGATGTTTGAGGTCCATACCGTTAGTGAGGAGAGAGGGGGAGCATCGGGTGCAGGACAGGGGAGGGGAGGGGTAGGGTCAGATGAAGGGTGAGAGGGGGATGTAGGAAGAGCAGTTGATAGTGTGTCAGAGATTACAGAAGAGTTACAAGAAAGGGAAGGATGATGAGGACGAAAGGTTTGATGGTGATGGAATGAGGCACAGTGAGAGTTTGTTTGAGGGGAGGCAGAGGAAAGTAGAAGGTTGGGGGAGGTGGAGGTATGACATAGGAGGGAGAGGAAGTGGGGAGGAGGCAGCTTTGAGAAGGAGATGGGAGGAGGGAGAATTTGGGAGGGATGGTTGGGGTGGAGATTTGAAGGGGAGGGGCAAGGGGGGAGTTTAGAAAGTGGATGATTAATGAAAGATGAACATATATAACAAATTGGGTTTGTTGTGATTTTCAAGTTAGCGATTCGTTTAAGAACGATGGAGGAGGGATGGAATGAATGAGAATTTAGAGCATGGAGTGATTTGGAATCATAAGAGATTGAATATTTTTTTGAAATGGAATGAGTTGAAGAGGAAATTGAAAGGAGCCTTTTAAATAAGAAGAAAAACAGCGTGTTGTAATAAACCACTGAATAAAACACTGAAGGGGATAGTTGAAACATATTTAAACAGAACTGTGAAGAACAATCTTATATTCACAAAAATACCAATGGGGAGAGGAAGCCTAGAGCGACGACCACGAGTCACTTGAACAGGGCAAAAGGTGGAAGGAAAGGGGAAAATGGGGGCGGAGCGAGACAGCGCACGTGGGCAGAGGCAAAAGCACACGAGGAGAAAGGGAAATAAAAGTTTTTTTTGTTTGTTTTTTTGTTTGTTTTTGGGGGGTGGGGGGGGGGGGGGGTGTGGGGGTTACAACGTTAGACAAATAGTAGATGTTTGGTGAAGCTTGGTGGAGAAGGGGAAATCAAAAAAGCTAGCAAAACAGCGAAGGAAGGAACAACCTTCGACGGGGGAAGCCTGAGGCTGCAAGGCCTTGCTCGCGACGCGGCAAACGATTAATTTATGAAAGATAAACACCGAGAAACTTCCAAGGGGGACACTATAAGTTCACACACCGAACGATAAATACAGTTTCGACAAAATACAATTGTGAACAGACTTAACTTTGAAATTCTGCTGCTGATCCTTGGCCTCTCATTCATTCTTCGTTAACTTCAACCCCAAATAGGGACACTTTGGCATCACAAACTGATTTCTGCTTACACTTAGATCTTTCCATCTAGTTGTTATTTTGTGTGCAGCACATTGCTGCAGGAAGAATCATTTGCTTGTTTTGTGGTTACGCCACTAATGCGGTGCACCCTATAGGTTACAGTACGAATTTGGAATTTGGCCAGGGTGTCAGCAATGGCCCACCTGCTCTTCGCGAAGGATATGATTGAATCTTGAATTAACATACACCAAGTAATGCCAGAAGGTGGGACGCCCAGTTTAACGTCTATCTGAGGGATGCCCATACACATGTCATTGATGCTTTTTCCTGCGTGCAAAACACCAGTACGACAGTTTAGAGCTGGGCCGTCATCTCCTACTCCAAAGTGTAAAACGGCATCAGTTATAATTGAGCAAATTCCCAATTTATTCCTCCAAGGGTCATCAATCCGTAACTCCAATTGTCAACGTGGCAAATTGGTGGGAATGAGGAATGCACATGGAGCCTTTATGAAATAAACAAACAAGTTGTCAAGACACAGAATCCCAGACACAATTGATAAACATGAACTTAATACAAGAATCTATCCCGGCTATGACGCCCCACAAAAATGTCGTCCACACCAAAGCAGGCAAGTCATAGGCAAATAGCAGGAATGGAGCGAAGAACCTCTGGCTGTTGCACTCTTGTCAATGTTAACTTTCTCAAGGGAACGATGGCATGAGATAGCAGGCAGGCTCAACAGGGAGCAAAATAACGAGCGAGGGGCAAGCAAAGGCTGGTAGCAACAGTTCACCCCACATCCCTCCCTGACGATTGATTACACATGCCCAATCACAGACCAACCCCTCTCCCATTCGCAAAGCTAAGTCTCTCCACCCATCATAGCCCAGTGATGGTCCTAAAATTGGGGGACTGAACATACAAAGTGCTATTGTTCTGCAATGGTAAAACATATATGCATAAAAATACCAAGAAATAAAAGCCGACCTTCTGTACTCTTGCATAGCCTGGTGTTGGCTTAGCGGTTGGGGTGCCGGCTTGGGATCCTAGGATCCTGGGTTCGAATCCCGGTCAATCGCTGAATTAATGCCAGGGGGGTTGACTCAGCCTGTCATGCTTCCGAGGTCGGCAAATTGAGTACCAGTTCACTGGTAATTCCCTGTGTGTCGCAAGAGGCGACCAACAGGGTTGGTGGCAGGAAGGGCATCCTGCCTTAAAACATTGCTTCAAAAATGGGACCACGGTGCCCAAAAAAGGCCAACCCCCAATCTGTGGGGAAAAATGGCCTCTAAAGGTGGTTCTTCTGTACTCTTGCCACATATTAATTTATTTTTATTTATCTCAAATCCAAATTTCTTGAGTACAGTATGTAGCAATAACAACACATTTGACTTCACTGTTCCAATACTTATGGAGGGCACTGTATGTATATAAAATAAGTGATTATATATAAAAGGAGCCGTGCATGCTTCATCAACAATTTCTGTACTACAACCGCAAATTTAGGAACCCTTCAGAACAGTTTCTCTCAAAAAGCGCTTTTACGCAGATTACGCAGCTTGCTATTATTTCTGATTATTTGCTCTTAAAATTGTGAGTTGAACAGGCGAATGTGCCTGGTTTCTGAGAAGTCAGTGATAGGATGATAGGGGAGCAGAAAGCGTTACATATTCTGGTTTAGACGTGGGAATGTCTGTTCGCTTTTGTGAGAGGGAGGAGGGTGAAAGTAAAGATGAGACAGGGTATGGGGCGGGGTTGGAGTTTTAAGTGTGGGGAGGGAATTGATGCCTTAGGATTGGGAGGGGAAGGGTGAGGACTCAGCTTTTTTTTTCTTGGATACAAGATTGAGACTCGTGTAAGAGCTAACATCAATCACAAATAAAAGCAAACGGACACACAAAACATACAATAAAGGGAGCAGGAGACAAGATGGGGAGTGAGAGGGAAGCGCACAAGCACAACAGCAGAGAACAGGGACAACGGAAGATCTGTGGGAGGGAAAGGGCTTGGGCGGAGGAGGCATGTGAAGGCAGGGGAGGGGGGCGGTGGGAGAGGCATAAAACACATGGACACTGCTAGAACTTCCAGGAAAGAAAGAAGTCGGTATTTCAAAAAAAGTGGATCTGGGTTGAATTAACGGGGGTAGAAGAGATCAAGGTTTTGGATGGGGGAAGATAAGAGATGGTGGTGAACAGCTGTTCTAAAGACCGGGAGGGAGGAGTGGGATTGAAGAGAGTGAGGGAGTTTGTTCCAGAGGCGGGAGTAAAGAGGAATGAAGGAGTGAAGGTGAGCAGAGAGTGAGCAGAGAGGCAATTTCACCAGAAGAGGGTTGCTGGCAGATCTTGTGCGACCTGTAGGAATATTTGGGGGACAGAGCACAGATAGAGCTGGGGGAGCTCGGGTGGATAGGAGTCGGAAGAAGACAGAAAGACCACCTACCTGCCTGTGGTGAGTGAGTGAAAGGCCCTCGGAGTTAGCTTCATCACGGGAGATTCCAATGAATCTGAAAGCTTTGGTTTCAACAGCGTGAAGACAAGCTAGGTGTGAGGCAGGAGCACCAGCCCAGAGGGGAAAACAGTATTCCATTGAGCTGCGGATGAAAGCCTTGCATGTGGTGAGGAGCTCAGGTGTGCCAAGGAAGGACTTCGCACGATGGAGGATGCCCAGTCGGTCGATAGATCATAGCAGATAATGAGACCCAAAAGCTTGAGTGACAGAACTTCTTGGAGAGGGTTGTTCAGAAAGTAGATGGGAGGGTTTTCCAGACGATCTTTTTGGAGAGACATAGTGAAAGTGAGAGATTTGTCAGGATTGAAAGACATGTTCCACTTGTTTGACCAGTCTGTGATTTTGTCCAGGTCTGCAGAGAGTGAGAAGGCTGCAGACTGCCGATCTGAGGGAGGAGGAATGGAGCGGCAGAGAGTGGAGTCATCAGCAAAGAGATAGAGAGGATTTTCAAGAGATTCAGAGAGATCATTGATGAAGACCAGAAAAAGCACAGGGCCCAGAACACTGCCTTGGGGAACTCCAGCCTGAACAGGAAGGGGAGATGAGAGAAACCCATTCAGGACCACACGTTGACTACGACCAGAGAGGAAGTCCGCAAGCCATGCGTGGAGATTTCCATGGATATGGAAATGTCTGTCATGTCAAATGTCATGGGCACTGCATCTCCTTCCATCGAAAAATGATGAGGCCGTTTTGCGAACTTTATGCAACTCTTTTCGTAAAAAAAAAGTTTGTTCGACAGTTCAGGTGGTTGAGTTCCTCAAGTCCCTCAAAAAGGGACTTCCGCTTCCGGTCCGGTCTGGAGAGGACGCTGGCGTTACTTGTTCGCCGCTTCTCCGACTGGGCCATTGTACATAGTTTGCTTTTCTGGTGGTCGTGGCGGATTTTTGACCGTTGGGTCTGCCCTCTGCTCGGTCCCGGCTCTGATTCTGGCTTCGCCTGCCCGGCTCCTCCACTGTTTCCTCAGGCCCGCTCCCGTTGTTTGCGGCGGTGGCTGTTTGCCGCTGTGGTCTTGATTAGCGGCTGCAGTCGTTTGCCGCTGCGTTTGCCGCTTTGCCTCCTCGACCTTGGCCTCGTACTCGTCCCTTCGCTCCTGCCTGGCATGGCTCTGAGGTACTCCGCCGCAAGGCTTCTTCTGCTCAATACCCGCTCCACCCCATCATGCATCTCTGCCATCAAATCAAATGGACTCCTCCGACGACCCAGGTACATTCACCGTGGCTCCGGTCGTAAGTTTGTTTATTTGCAATCAGGTCACTCCATCCCCGTCCTCTGGTCGGCTCAGCGCACTCTCACTCTTCGTCCCAGCGCACCTGGTCACAGCAACGCACACGATCGCACCTCCTGCCTACGAACCCTGGCTAAATCACCTGAATTCATCCCTGCTGTTCAAAACAACATCAAGCTCACCCTGTTCAACACCCGGTCCCTCAACAACAAATGCCTCATCCTGAACGAATACATCCTGGATAACAAACTGGACTTTCTCTGTCTCACCGAAACCTGGCAACAACCTCTGGACTACTACACACTTAACCTCACCACACCCAATGGATATTCCTACGTCAATAAACCACGCTCGGAGGGCCGAGGTGGTGGAATTGCCGTTATCCACCGTCAAGACATCAAGACCAACCTCATCTCCATCTCATCTGCTCCATCATTTGAACACCTGGCTTTAAAACTCTCTGGTCGCACGCAGTCAGTCATGGCTGTCGTCTACCGCCCTCCCAAACCACACCCATCATTCCTGTCTGACTTCTCCTACTTTCTGACCCAGCTATGTTCCCTCTCCCCCTCAATCCTCCTCCTTGGTGATTTCAATATCCACATGGACTCCACTGACTCCACAATAACCACTGACTTCACTGATTTACTCACCTGCTTTAACCTCACTCAACATGTCGACTTTCCTACCCATATCCGTGGTCACATTTTGGACCTTGTCTGCTCCACTGGATTAAATTTGCACCATCTCTATGGCTCTGACCTCACCCTCTCTGACCACTTAGCCATCACTCTGACCATCAACATCCCCGCCCCAACACCAAGGCATTATCGCACAATCAACTTCCGTAAGCTAAACGCTCTTTCACCTACCTCATTCTCATCCACCCTCTCTGAAAAAATGTCCACTTCTCCCTTCATTGACCTCCACACCCCTTCTGACCTCACTGACTACTACAACCACACTCTCTCCTCCTGCCTTGACCAGCTTGCGCCTGTAAAAACCAAAACAGTTTCTTTCACCCATTCTGCTCCCTGGTTTACCCCTGAACTCCACCTGATGAAAACTCGTGCTCGCCAACTTGAAAGACTCCGCAATAAAACGGGTCTCACAGTTCACTCCCAAGCCTACAAGGACCACCTACAACACTACAAAGATGCCCTCTCCCGCGCCCGCTCTGCCTACTACTCTCAAATTATCCACTCTGGCTCCGGAAACCCAAAAGCACTCTTCTCGACAATAAACAAACTCCTCCGCCCCCTGAACACCACCACCCAGTCATTCACAGTAGACAACTGCATCTCCTTCCTCTCTTTCTTCCAACGCAAAATTGACAACATCTACAACAGCTTGACCACCGCCGCACCCGCTCCCCCTCCAACCACCTGCCCCCCCTTGTCCTGCCATCCCCTGTCTCGGTTCTCCCCAATCTCCCCTACTGACCTCTCTGAACTCCTCATAGGAATGAAAACTGCCACCTGCACTCTTGACCCCATCCCCTCCAGCTTTGTCAAAGCCTCCCTCCCTGCTCTCTCTCCACTTATCATTGCAACAATAAACTCCTCCCTGTCTACAGGCATCGTCCCACCTTCCCTCAAAATTGCTGCTGTTACCCCCATTCTAAAAAAACCTGGTCTAAACCCTGACACCCTAAACAACTTCAGACCCATCTCCAACCTACCCTTTCTGTCAAAAGTTTTGGAACGCGCTGTAGCCACTCAACTCAAACATCATCTCTCTGCCAATAACCTGTATGAAACATTCCAATCCGGATTCCGGTCCAACCACAGTACTGAAACTGCTCTCCTCAAAATCACCAACGACCTTCTCCTCTCCTCTGACGCTGGCAACCTCAACATTCTCGTCCTCCTCGACCTCAGCGCTGCCTTTGACACCATCGATCACACTATCCTCCTCACCCGACTTGAATCCACCTTTAACGTTACCGGCACTGCCCTCTCTTGGATTAAATCATACCTCTATGACAGATGCCAGTTCATCTCCATCAATAACTGCAAATCCCCCACTGCTCCCCTCCCCCAAGGTGTCCCCCAAGGTTCAGTTCTTGGCCCCCTCCTCTTCATCCTTTACCTGTCCCCGCTCGGTCACTTAATCCGCCGTCATGGTCTCCAATTCCACTGCTTCGCCGATGACATCCAGCTTTTCATCTCCACCAAGTTCGTCTCCACCGACACCCACTCTATCCTGACAAACTGCATCACTGAAATAAAATCCTGGCTTCAAATCAACTTCCTCAAGCTTAACTGTGATAAATCTGAAATAATCATCATTGGCCCAAAAACGCTCACAAAATCCACCCATAACTTTGCCCTCAACATCGACGGTATCCCAGTATCCACCTCCCCTCACATCTGGAATCTTGGCGTCATCTTTGACCAAACCCTTTCCTTCGACAAATACACTAAACAGATCACAAAGTCAGCCTTCTTTCACCTGAAAAACATTGCCCGTCTCCGCTCATCCCTCTCCTCCACGGCTGCAGAAACCCTCATCCACGCCTTCATCACCTCCCGTCTGGACTACTGCAATAGCCTCCTCTATGGTTCACCCTCAAAAATCACCAATAAACTCCAATACATTCAGAACTCCGCTGCCCGTCTACTCACCCATTCCCGGACCCGTGACCACATCACCCCCGTCCTTTACAAGCTTCACTGGCTCCCCATCCCCCAGAGAATCCAGTACAAAATCCTCCTCTTGACATACAAAGCCCTCCATAACCTGGCCCCATCCTACCTGGCTGACCTCCTCTCCAGACACACTCCCACCCGCAACCTCCGCTCTGCTGGTACAAACCTCCTGACCCCCTCCATCCGGACCAAATTCAGATCCTGGGGGGACAGGGCCTTCTCCATCGCTGCGCCCACCCTCTGGAACTCACTACCTCACACCATCAGAGACTCCTCCTCACTCACCACATTCAAAACATCACTAAAGACCCACCTGTTCAACACTGCATTCAACATTCAACCCACAGCATTTAACCCCTGACTATCTCTTCTCCTTCTCCCTCCTTTTGCTTTAAATATTTCCCTGTTGATTCTTGTCTTTTTTACAATTGTTGTTTTCATGTATTGTTATGCATTATGTTTGCCACTCTGTCAAAGCGCGTTTGGGCTTCTGGAAAAGCGCTATACAAAATAAATGAATTATTATTATTATTATTATTATCATAGGAGAAGAGTTTGGTGAGCAGAGCGGGGTGCCAGACCGTATCGAAGGCACGTGATATGTCAAGGGAGACAGCTCTAATTTCCTGTTTGGCATCGAGGACCTCCATCCAACGTTAAGACAGCAGAATCAGCATGTCCAGAGTGGAGAGTAGAGAATTTTTGTCATGTCCAGAGTAGAGGGTTGGGGAGGGGGGGGGGGGGTGGAGGGTGGGGGAGAGCAAAGATGGGATAGAATTTAGAGAGGGAGGCCAAGGCTATTTTTGATTGTTAGAATTGCATGTATTAGTTTACACATTAAAAATGTGTGTACCTGTAAATGTGTAAGCGTGCATGTGCCCGGGGGGGGGGATGAGGGGGAGGAGGTGTGACCCAATCACCCCACGGGTGATGTGCCGCTATCCTCAGAAACAAAGAATGTATTTCTCACCTGTGCAAATATGGTGGAAGAGAACACTGCCCTCACCCCCTCCTAGACCCCTCCAAACTATTGTAGCTACCAGTTCAAACTCCATCCGACAAGTTTCATTTTCTTTTTCTATGGAAGCATGCTGAATGGAGAAGGTGGATCAGACTTGGCAACGGTTGCTCGAGTGAGATGTGCATGGAAGAAGTTTCAGGAACTGAGTGGCGTGCTGACGAGGAGGGGAGTGTCATTGAAGCTGAAGGGAAAGGTGTATGCTGCATGTGTGAGAAGTGTTATGATTTATGGGAGTGAGACATGGGTAATGAACGTAGAGCAGCAACGAAGGCTGGAAAGGGTGGAAATGCGAATGGTTCGGTGGATGTGTGGAGTATCGTTGAGAGAGAGGAAGACAAATGATGAATTGCGAAAGATGATGGGAATAGAGCCTGTGATTGATGCTGTGAGGAGGAACAGGTTGAGATGGTTTGGTCATGTGTTGAGGAAGGATGAAAGTGACTGGTTGTAAAGAGTGATGGGAATGAATGTCGAAGGAAGTAGAGGACGGGGAAGACCGAGAAAGACTTGGCTACAGATGGTCGAAGAAGAAATGCGGGCAAGGGGGTTAACAAGGTGAGATGCAGAAAATAGGGCAAAATGGAAAACATTGTCATGGGGACCGCAAGGCTAACCCCCGCCTCTTGCAGGGAAAATGGCCTTAAAATGCCTGTTGTTTCTAGGGAGCAGACCAGTTCAAACTCCTTTCTGTATATTTTTTACTGACTACTATCGTATGCTTGATAAGTAGTGGTGTATGTACAACCAGACTTCACGGAGTAGTCTTACCGCAGAATGAGGACAGCAAGAGCCACAAGAGAATATGACAGCAGTGTTCCAATGGACATCAGATCCACAAGAGCAATCAGGTCAAACAGGAAAGCCATGATAGCTAAGGGCATCGGAAGGGGTTTACAGAAAAACAAAACAAAAAAACATTTCAAGGTTGAAAACATAAAATCAACAGCACATTGAGGAATTGAGGATTAGGTCATGATAGAGATAAGAACCCTGGCTTGGAGAGGTGATTCTAGACAAGGTCACAAAGAAGTGCAGGTAATAAAATGAAAAGGCCCACTTTTCGAACAGAAAATCATTCTGGCTAACAAGTATCCAATGATAACAATGACAAAATTAAATAAGAGAGATCCGTGTTTTGCCTAGAATATGCTCAGGCTACGGCATGAAGTACATTTGATCAAAGGTGTTAAGAAGGGCACACCTCCAATAATTCCAGAGATGACTGTGGCGTACAGGGGTGTGTGGAAACGGGGCGATATATTCGCCAGCCAACGGAATAGCAATCCATCGTCGGCCATTGCGTATACTATGCGTGGGAGGGGGAATATGGAGCCCAGAAGGCTGAGGGTGAGGGAACAGGTCAGCAAAAGAGAAAATAACGATTACATTAAAAATGGAGAAATTCAAACACAACACAGAATACAAGGCTTTGTTTTTAAACAATACATTTGCCAGGACACAGAACACAACATTGCACCTGGTAAATGTTGCACCACCTCCATCCATACCCAAGATATATCAGAGGGGATTTACCAGCAAGTTTCACTGCCAAGTGGATAAGTGATTCATCTCTGCCAATGACTTCCTCGCTGGACGTAGTCAACGTGTGGTCCTGAATGGATCTCTCTCATCTCCCCTTCCTGTTCAGGCTGGAGTTCCCCAAGGCAGTGTTCTGGGCCCTGTGCTTTTTGTGGTCTTCCCCAATGATCTCTCCTACTCTCTGGAAAATCCTCTCTATCTCTTTGTTGATGACTCCACTCTCTGCCGCTCCATACCTCATCCCTCAGATGGGCAGTTTGCAGCCTCCTCACTCTCTGCAGATCTGGATAAAATCACAGACTGGTCAAACAAGTGGAACATGTCTTTCAATCCTGACAAATCTCACACTCTTACTATGTCTCTCCGAAAAGACCGACTGGACAACCCTCCCATCTACTTTGTCAACAATCCTCTCCAAGAAGTTCTGTCACTCGAGCTTTTGGGTCTCACTATCTGCCATGATCTTTCCTGGAAAAACCACATTTTCAAGCTGGCCTCCAAAGCCAGTTGCCGACTGGGCATCCTCCGTCGTGCGAAGTCCTTCCTTGGCACACCTGAGCTCCTCACCACATACAAGGCTTTCATCCACAGCTCAATGGAATACTGTTCTCCCCTCTGGGCCGGTGCTCCTTCCTCACACATAGCTCGGCTTCACGCTGTTGAAATCAAAGCTTTCAGAATCACTGGAATCTCAGGCGATGAAGTTAACTCCGAGGGCCTTTCACTCACTCACCGCAGGCAGGTAGGTGGTCTTTTTGTCTTCTACCGACTCCTCTCCGGCCTTGCTCCCCCAGCTCTGTCTGTGCTCTGTCCCCCAAATATTCCTACAGGTCGCACAAGATCTGCCTGCAACCCTCTTATGGTGAAACTGCCAAAATCAAGACTCTGTTCACCTTCACTCCTTCATTCCTCTTTTCTCCCGCCTCTGGAACAAACTCCCTCACTCTCTTCAATCCCACTCCAGGCCTTTAAAACAGCTGCTCACCACCATCTCTTATCTTCCCCCATCCAAAACCTTGATCTTTTCTACCCCCGTTAATTCACCCCACACACACTTTTTTGAAATACCGACTTCTTTCCTGGAAATTCTTGCAGTGTCCATGTGTTTTATACCCCCACCACACCCCCCACCACAGGCCTATCCCTCCCATAGATCACCTGATGTCCCTGTTCTCTACTGTTGTACTTGTGTGCTTCCCTCTCTCTCCCCATTTTATCTTTCGCTCCCTTTATCATGTTTTATGTGTCAGTTTGTTTTTTTGTGGTTAATGTTTGCTCTTACACGAGCCTCGATCTTGTATACAAAAACAAACAAACAAAAAAACTGCCTTTTAAAAGCACAGTGGACACTCCATTGTCACCGACACCTTGCGCATTATTCCATGATCATGGTGGTAACAAATGTTCTGATGTATGATGGAGGCTGTTTCAGCATTACAGGCATGAAGGGAAAGCACATTGGGTACCATAACAGCTGGGATTTCATAAGGTAGTGATAAACACTTCAGAAAAGGGAAGGCAATGGAAGAAACTCAATATTCCAAGCTCAACAGCCCATCCTTCGAAAAATTAAGTATTCTCCATAGTGCGATGACATTCCTGAGCCACACTGAGCTTATCATGGAGTACAAGGCTTGCAAACGAAGCTCCAGGGAGTAAGTCTCCACACTCTGGCCTGCTGCTCCTGCTGCACATCTTGCTTCTCTTGAGACGGTAAAAAAACAAGGCCATCCGCAACATTGGCATCTCAAGACAGGAGGTGGATTCCCAAGGATGGACAGCAGGTTGGTGGGCTCTCTATTTTATACAAATCTAGAAACCCTCACAAGCTCAACCTCTTAAAGTCCAGGCTGCTTTCCCACCGGCATTCTTCCATTGCTTTATTCTCCCCATAGTTAAATAGTCTCCTTGTGTCCATTATCCAGTGTTTCTGTCTCCAGATTTCAAATGAGAATGAGCATCAGTACTTCCTGCACATAACCATGCATGTCCACAATCTCTTCAACACATGCCAATTCATTCCCATTCTGTTCCTCCTAGTATCCCAGGGCCAATGTTAGTTGAGCAGCTCAAACTTTCAGAAACCAATCTTTATGCAGAATCCCATGTGTGACCTATTCTCTACAACCCACCTTGAAGTGAGGGCACAAAGGGCACCAATAGCAATGAGATAGCGCACATGATCCCAGCCAACATACTGGAAGGCAGTGGGTAAAGGACTGTCAACATCTAGCAGGAAGTATGGCATGAGCAACGTCAAAGCTGCAGAGACACCAAAATATGCAACGAAGCAGATGAGAAGAGAGACTATGATAGCCATGGGGATGGCACGCTGAGGATTCTTAACCTCCTCTCCTGTGATGTGGGAAACAAAACAGAAAGCGTAGATCAAAAGTGATATAGCACTAAGGGCCAAAGTTGGTACAAGAGGTGCATTGAGCATACATTTTGAGCAAGTGCTTACGGAATACTGACCAGTTGTGGCAATGCAGTCAAAGCCAACAAATGCGTAAAAACAGGTAGCTGCTCCTTGAAGGATACCGTGCACTCCAAAAGGAAAAAAGCCCCCAACGCCAGCAACTACCGTTTGATTAATGTCACTGAGGAAGAATCGTTCACATTTCAGTCAAAGTTGTTTGCGAGTGATATAATCTTGCCAACAAGAGACACCGCTTGGTGATTTGCTGGTGATAGAAAGTGTATTGTGGTGAATACAAGTAAATTAAAGAAAAGGGAAGTAGTTCCAAAACAACAACACCACAGATACACCAGGGTACCCGAGCCAATCCCACAAAAAATTAGGAGGAAGCAAAAGATGATGACGATACCACAACTACAAGTCAAATCAGCACAGAGAAAAGTATAAAAGCAAAAAATGGGTCTCACAATTCCTTGGAAATATTGGAAATGTCATCCTCTCCAAGCCGCCAATTCTTCAAATCCCCTTTGATGAAGCTAGACACGATGACGCACGCCAGCACCAACACGTTTACAGCCGTGAACACCTTGGACACGATTGCCGACTCGCGCACACCCACACACAGCACGGCTGCACACGCAGTATGCGAGAAAATAACATCAATCACCTTCTTCCCAATCGCAGATGTTTATGCATCGCCATCACAAACAATCATGATCAAAACAAATGGTGCTCCATTAACTTTTTGCTGAAACCAAAACGAGAGTACAACAAAGAGCAGGAAGCTGTGCAAAGCATCACCATTACTGATTGTCTAAGCACCCGTCTCCATGCATCCATGTGGCAAATGATAATGTTCAAAATATTTAACCACAAAACAAACAACGATCTTTTCAACAATGTGGACTTTGGGGTTAAAGCCACTTGCACACCAAGCAAGAAAAGAATATTGTGAGCACACATTATACAAGACTAGTGCAGGTGCTGATGGAAGTTTATAAACTGTCGGACCGCGCTATTCATGGGGGATATGTTCATGGGAAATGCCGCGAATTGCAAAACTGCGAATGGGGGAGGGGAGGGGGGAAGGGGGGAAGGGGGGGGGGGGACATAGTTTCAATGGAAAAGGGGGGAATTGGTTACCGAATCATGAAAATCCACGAATGGTAAGCCAAATCCCCAAAATGTCGACAATAATAATCCGCGAAGGTCGATGAAAGTCCCGAGAATGTCGACAATAATAATCCGCGAAGGTCGACAATAATAATCCGCGAAGGTCGACAATAATAATCCGCGAAGGTCGACAATAACAATCCGCGAAGGTCGACAATAACAATCCGCGAACGTCGAAAATAACGATCCGCGAAGGTCGACGATAACGATCCGCGAAGGTCGACGATAACGATCCGCGAAGGTCGACGATAACGATCCGCGAAGGTCGACGATAATAATCCGCGAAGGTCGACAATAATAATCCGCGAAGGTCGACAATAATAATCCGCGAAGGTCGACAATAATAATCCGCGAAGGTCGACAATAATAATCCGCGAAGGTCGACAATAATAATCCGCGAAGGTCGACAATAATAATCCGCGAAGGTCGACAATAATAATCCGCGAAGGTCGGCAATAATCCGCGAATGTCGGCAATAGTCTGCCAATGTCGGCAATAATCCGCCTATGTCGGCAATAATCCGCCAATGTCGGCAATAATCCGCAAATGTCGGCAATAATCCGCAAATGTCGGCAATAATCCGCAAATGTCGGCAATAATCCGCAAATGTCGGCAATAATCCGCAAATGTCGGCAATAATCCGCAAATGTCGGCAATAATCCGCAAATGTCGGCAATAATCCGCAAATGTCGGCAATAATCCGCAAATGTCGGCAATAATCCGCAAATGTCGGCAATAATCCGCAAATGTCGGCAATAATCCGCAAATGTCGGCAATAATCCGCAAATGTCGGCAATAATCCGCAAATGTCGGCGAAATTCCGCAAATGTCGATGAAAATCCGCAAATGTCGATGAAAATCCGCAAATGTCGATGAAAATCCGCAAATGTCGATGAAAATCCGCAAATGTCGATGAAAATCCGCAAATGTCGATGAAAATCCGCAAATGTCGATGAAAATCCGCAAATGTCGATGAAAATCCGCAAATGTCGATGAAAATCTGCAAATGTCGATGAAAATCCGCAAATGTCGATGAAAATCCGCAAATGTCGATGAAAATCCGCAAATGTCGATGAAAATCCGCCAATATCGATGAAAATCCGCGAATGTCGGCAATAATCCGCGAATGTCGGCAATAATCCGCGAATGTCGGCAATAATCCGCGAATGTTGGCAATAATCCGCGAATGTTGGCAATAATCCGCGACTGTTGGCAATAATCCGCGAATGTTGGCAATAATCCGCGAAAGTTGGCAATAATCCGCGAATGTTGGCAATAATCCGCGAATGTTGCCAATAATCCGCGAATGTTGGCAATAATCCGCGAATGTTGGCAATAATCCGCGAATGTTGGCAATAATCCGCGAATGTTGGCAATAATCCGCGAATGTTGGCAATAATCCGCGAATGTTGGCAACAATCCGCGAATGTTGGCAACAATCCGCGAATGTTGGCAACAATCCGCGAATGTTGGCAACAATCCGCGAATGTTGGCAACAATCCGCGAATGTTGGCAACAATCCGCGAATGTTGGCAACAATCCGCGAATGTTGGCAAAACTCCGCGAATGTTGGCAAAACTCCGCGAATGTTGGCAATAATCCGCGAATGTTGGCAATAATCCGCGAATGTTGGCAATAATCCGCGATGACGTGTAATGCAGCTGGTGGGATATCCCACAAAGCAATGTTTACCGTCTGTTGGGATATCCTGCGAAACATTGTTTACCTGTGAATGACGGGATATCACGTGAAGCTGTTTACAGTGTGAATGACGGGATATCACGTGAAGCTGTTTACAGCGCGAATGACGGGATATCACGTGAAGCTGTTTACCTGTGAATGACGGGATATCACGTGAATCTGTTTACAGTGTGAATGACGGGATATCAAGTGAAGCTGTTTACAGTGTGAATGACGGGATATCACGTGAAGCTGTTTACAGTGTGAATGACGGGATATCACGTGAATCTGTTTACAGTGTGAATGACGGGATATCACGTGAAGCTGTTTACCTGTGAATGACGGGATATCACGTGAATCTGTTTACAGTGTGAATGACGGGATATCAAGTGAAGCTGTTTACAGTGTGAATGACGGGATATCACGTGAAGCTGTTTACAGTGTGTATGACGGGATATCACGTGAAGCTGTTTACAGCGCGAATGACGGGATATCACGTGAAGCTGTTTACCTGTGAATGACGGGATATCACGTGAAGCTGTTTACAGTGTGAATGACGGGATATCACGTGAAGCTGTTTACAGTGTGAATGACGGGATGTCGCGTGAAGCTGTTTACAGCGTGAATGACGGGATATCACGTGAAGCTGTTTACAGTGTGAATGACGGGATATCACGTGAAGCTGTTTACAGCGTGAATGACGGGATATCACGTCAAGCTGTTTACAGCGTGAATGACGGGATATCACGTCAAGCTGTTTACAGCGTGAATGACGGGATATCACGTGAAGCTGTTTACAGTGTGAATGACGGGATATCACGTGAAGCTGTTTACCTGTGAATGACGGGATATCACGTGAAGCTGTTTACAGCGTGAATGACGGGATATCACGTGAAGCTGTTTACAGTGTGAATGATGGGATATCACGTGAAGCTGTTTACCTGTGAATGACGGGATATCACATGAATCTGTTTACAGTGTGAATGACGGGATATCACGTGAAGCTGTTTACAGTGTGAATGACGGGATATCACGTGAAGGTGTTTACAGTGTGAATGACGGGATATCACGTGAAGCTGTTTACAGTGTGAATGACGGGATATCACGTGGAGCTGTTAACAGCGTGAATGACGGGATATCACGTGAAGCTGTTTACAATGTGAATGACGGGATATCACGTGAAGCTGTTTACAGTGTGAATGACGGGATATCACGTGAAGCTGTTTACAGCGTGAATGACGGGATATCACGTGAAGCTGTTCACCTGTGAATGACGGGATACCAGTTGAATCTGTTTACAGTGTGAATGAGGGGATATCACGTGAGTCTGTTTACAGTGTGAATGACGGGATGTCACGTGAAGCTGTTTACAGTGTGAATGACGGGATATCACGTGAAGCTGTTTACAGTGTGAATGACGGGATATCACGTGAAGCTGTTTACAGTGTGAATGACGGGATATCACGTGAAGCTGTTTACAGCGTGAATGACGGGATATCACGTGAAGCTGTTTACAGCGCGAATGACGGGATATCACGTCAAGCTGTTTACAGCGTGAATGACGGGATATCACGTCAAGCTGTTTACAGCGTGAATGACGGGATATCACGTCAAGCTGTTTACAGTGTGAATGACGGGATATCACGTCAAGCTGTTTACAGCGTGAATGACGGGATATCACGTCAACCTGTTTACAGCGTGAATGACGGGATATCACGTCAAGCTACGGGATATCACGTCAAGCTGTTTACAGCGTGAATGACGGGATATCACGTCAAGCTGTTTACAGTGTGAATGACAGGATATCACGTGAAGCTGTTTACAGCGTGAATGACGGGATGTCACGTGAAGCTGTTTGCAGTGTGAATGACAGGATATCACGTGAAGCTGTTTACCTGTGAATGACGGGAGATCACGTGAATCTGTTTACAGTGTGAATGACGGGATATCACGTGAAGCTATTTACAGTGTGAATGACGGGATATCACGTGAAGCTGTTTACAGTGTATGACGGGATATCACGTGAAGCTGTTTACAGTGTGAATGACGGGATATCACGTGAAGCTGTTTACAGTGTGAATGACGGGATATCACGTGAAGCTGTTTACAGTGTGAATGACGGGATATCACGTGAAGCTGTTTACAGTGTGAATGACGGGATATCACGTGAATCTGTTTACAGCGTGAATGACGGGATATCACGTGAAGCTGTTTCCAGCGTGAATGACGGGATATCACGTGAAGCTGTTTACAGTGTGAATGACGGGATATCACGTGAAGCTGTTTACAGTGTGAATGACGGGATATCACGTGAAGCTGTTTACCTGTGAATGACGGGATATCACGTGAATCTGTTTACAGCGTGAATGACGGGATATCACGTGAAGCTGTTTCCAGCGTGAATGGCGGGATATCACGTGAAGCTGTTTACAGTGTGAATGACGGGATATCACGTGAAGCTGTTTACCTGTGAATGAAGGGATATCACGTGAATCTGTTTACAGTGTGAATGACGGGATATCACGTGAAGCTGTTTGCAGTGTGAATGGCGGGATATCACGTGAAGCTGTTTACAGTGTGAATGACGGGATATCACGTGAAGCTGTTTACAGTGTGAATGATGGGATATCACGTGAAGCTGTTTACCTGTGAATGACGGGATATCACGTGAATCTGTTTACAATGTGAATGACGGGATATCACATGAAGCTGTTTACAGTGTGAAAGACAGGATATCACGTGAAGCTGTTTACCAGTGAATGACGGGATATCACGTGAAGCTGTTTACAGTGTGAATGACGGGATATCACGTGAAGCTGTTTACAATGTGAATGACGGGATATCACATGAAGCTGTTTACAGTGTGAAAGACAGGATATCACGTGAAGCTGTTTACATTGTGAAGGACGGGATATCACGTGAAGCTGTTTACCTGTGAATGACGGGATATCACGTGAAGCTGTTTACAGTGTGAATGACGGGATATCACGTGAAGCTGTTTACAGCGTGAATGACGGGATATCACGTGAAGCTGTTTACAGCGTGAATGACGGGATATCACGTGAAGCTGTTTACATTGTGAAGGACGGGATATCACGTGAAGCTGTTTACCTGTGAATGACGGGATATCACGTGAAGCTGTTTACCTGTGAATGAATCCGTGAATTACCTTCACGTATCACGTGAAGCTGTTTACAGCGTGAATGACGGGATATCACGTGAAGCTGTTTACAGCGTGAATGACGGGATATCACGTCAAGCTGTTTACAGCGTGAATGACGGGATATCACGTCAAGCTACGGGATATCACGTCAAGCTACGGGATATCACGTCAAGCTGTTTACAGCGTGAATGACGGGATATCACGTCAAGCTGTTTACAGCGTGAATGACGGGATATCACGTCAAGCTGTTTACAGCGTGAATGACGGGATATCACGTCAAGCTGTTTACAGCGTGAATGACGGGATATCACGTCAAGCTGTTTACAGCGTGAATGACGGGATATCACGTCAAGCTACGGGATATCACGTCAAGCTGTTTACAGCGTGAATGACGGGATATCACGTCAAGCTGTTTACAGTGTGAATGACAGGATATCACGTGAAGCTGTTTACAGCGTGAATGACGGGATGTCACGTGAAGCTGTTTGCAGTGTGAATGACGGGATATCACGTGAAGCTGTTTACCTGTGAATGACGGGAGATCACGTGAATCTGTTTACAGTGTGAATGACGGGATATCACGTGAAGCTATTTACAGTGTGAATGACGGGATATCACGTGAAGCTGTTTACAGTGTATGACGGGATATCACGTGAAGCTGTTTACAGTGTGAATGACGGGATATCACGTGAAGCTGTTTACAGTGTGAATGACGGGATATCACGTGAAGCTGTTTACAGTGTGAATGACGGGATATCACGTGAAGCTGTTTACAGTGTGAATGACGGGATATCACGTGAATCTGTTTACAGCGTGAATGACGGGATATCACGTGAAGCTGTTTCCAGCGTGAATGACGGGATATCACGTGAAGCTGTTTACAGTGTGAATGACGGGATATCACGTGAAGCTGTTTACAGTGTGAATGACGGGATATCACGTGAAGCTGTTTACCTGTGAATGACGGGATATCACGTGAATCTGTTTACAGCGTGAATGACGGGATATCACGTGAAGCTGTTTCCAGCGTGAATGACGGGATATCACGTGAAGCTGTTTACAGTGTGAATGGCGGGATATCACGTGAAGCTGTTTACAGTGTGAATGACGGGATATCACGTGAAGCTGTTTACCTGTGAATGAAGGGATATCACGTGAATCTGTTTACAGTGTGAATGACGGGATATCACGTGAAGCTGTTTGCAGTGTGAATGGCGGGATATCACGTGAAGCTGTTTACAGTGTGAATGACGGGATATCACGTGAAGCTGTTTACAGTGTGAATGATGGGATATCACGTGAAGCTGTTTACCTGTGAATGACGGGATATCACGTGAATCTGTTTACAATGTGAATGACGGGATATCACATGAAGCTGTTTACAGTGTGAAAGACAGGATATCACGTGAAGCTGTTTACCAGTGAATGACGGGATATCACGTGAAGCTGTTTACAGTGTGAATGACGGGATATCACGTGAAGCTGTTTACAGTGTGAATGACGGGATATCACGTGAAGCTGTTTACCTGTGAATGACGGGATATCACGTGAATCTGTTTACAGTGTGAATGACGGGATATCACGTGAAGCTGTTTACAGTGTGAATGACGGGATATCACGTGAAGCTGTTTCCAGTGTGAATGACGGGATATCACGTGAAGCTGTTTACCTGTGAATGACGGGATATCACGTGAAGCTGTTTACAGTGTGAATGACGGGATATCAAGTGAATCTGTTTACAGTGTGAATGACGGGATATCACGTGAAGCTGTTTCCAGTGTGAATGATGGGATATCACGTGAAGCTGTTTCCAGTGTGAATGACGGGATATCACGTGAAGCTGTTTCCAGTGTGAATGATGGGATATCACGTGAAGCTGTTTCCAGTGTGAATGATGGGATATCACGTGAAGCTGTTTCCAGTGTGAATGATGGGATATCACGTGAAGCTGTTTACAGTGTGAATGACGGGATATCACGTGAAGCTGTTTACAGTGTGAATGACGGGATATCACGTGAAGCTGTTTACAGTGTGAATGACGGGATATCACGTGAATCTGTTTACAGCGTGAATGACGGGATATCACGTGAAGCTGTTTCCAGCGTGAATGACGGGATATCACGTGAAGCTGTTTACAGTGTGAATGACGGGATATCACGTGAAGCTGTTTACAGTGTGAATGACGGGATATCACGTGAAGCTGTTTACCTGTGAATGACGGGATATCACGTGAATCTGTTTACAGCGTGAATGACGGGATATCACGTGAAGCTGTTTCCAGCGTGAATGACGGGATATCACGTGAAGCTGTTTACAGTGTGAATGGCGGGATATCACGTGAAGCTGTTTACAGTGTGAATGACGGGATATCACGTGAAGCTGTTTACCTGTGAATGAAGGGATATCACGTGAATCTGTTTACAGTGTGAATGACGGGATATCACGTGAAGCTGTTTGCAGTGTGAATGGCGGGATATCACGTGAAGCTGTTTACAGTGTGAATGACGGGATATCACGTGAAGCTGTTTACAGTGTGAATGATGGGATATCACGTGAAGCTGTTTACCTGTGAATGACGGGATATCACGTGAATCTGTTTACAATGTGAATGACGGGATATCACATGAAGCTGTTTACAGTGTGAAAGACAGGATATCACGTGAAGCTGTTTACCAGTGAATGACGGGATATCACGTGAAGCTGTTTACAGTGTGAATGACGGGATATCACGTGAAGCTGTTTACAGTGTGAATGACGGGATATCACGTGAAGCTGTTTACCTGTGAATGACGGGATATCACGTGAATCTGTTTACAGTGTGAATGACGGGATATCACGTGAAGCTGTTTACAGTGTGAATGACGGGATATCACGTGAAGCTGTTTCCAGTGTGAATGACGGGATATCACGTGAAGCTGTTTACCTGTGAATGACGGGATATCACGTGAAGCTGTTTACAGTGTGAATGACGGGATATCAAGTGAATCTGTTTACAGTGTGAATGACGGGATATCACGTGAAGCTGTTTCCAGTGTGAATGATGGGATATCACGTGAAGCTGTTTCCAGTGTGAATGACGGGATATCACGTGAAGCTGTTTACCTGTGAATGACGGGATATCACGTGAAGCTGTTTACAGTGTGAATGACGGGATATCAAGTGAATCTGTTTACAGTGTGAATGACGGGATATCACGTGAAGCTGTTTCCAGTGTGAATGATGGGATATCACGTGAAGCTGTTTACAGTGTGAATGACGGGATATCACGTGAAGCTGTTTCCAGTGTGAATGACGGGATATCACGTGAAGCTGTTTCCAGTGTGAATGATGGGATATCACGTGAAGCTGTTTCCAGTGTGAATGATGGGATATCACGTGAAGCTGTTTCCAGTGTGAATGATGGGATATCACGTGAAGCTGTTTCCAGTGTGAATGACGGGATATCACGTGAAGCTGTTTCCAGTGTGAATGACGGGATATCACGTGAAGCTGTTTCCAGTGTGAATGACGGGATATCACGTGAAGCTGTTTCCAGTGTGAATGATGGGATATCACGTGAAGCTGTTTCCAGTGTGAATGACGGGATATCACGTGAAGCTGTTTCCAGTGTGAATGACGTGATATCACGTGAAGCTGTTTCCAGTGTGAATGATGGGATATCACGTGAAGCTGTTTCCAGTGTGAATGACGGCATATCACGTGAAGCTGTTTCCAGTGTGAATGACGGGATATCACGTGAAGCTGTTTTCCTGTGAATGACGGGATATCACATGAAGCTGTTCACCTGTGAACGGGATATCACGTGAATCTGTTTACAGTGTGAATGACGGGATATCACGTGAAGCTGTTTGCAGTGTGAATGGCGGGATATCACGTGAAGCTGTTTACAGTGTGAATGGCGGGATATCACGTGAAGCTGTTTACAGTGTGAATGACGGGATATCACGTGAAGCTGTTTGCAGTGTGAATGGCGGGATATCACGTGAAGCTGTTTGCAGTGTGAATGGCGGGATATCACGTGAAGCTGTTGACAGTGTGAATGACGGGCTATCACGTGAAGCTGTTTACAGTGTGAATGACGGGATATCACGTGAATCTGTTTACAGTGTGAATGATGGGATATCACGTGAAGCTGTTTACAGTGTGAATGATGGGATATCACGTGAAGCTGTTTACCTGTGAATGACGGGATATCACGTGAATCTGTTTACAATGTGAATGACGGGATATCACGTGAAGCTGTTTACAGTGTGAAAGACAGGATATCACGTGAAACTGTTTACCAGTGAATGACGGGATATCACGTGAAGCTGTTTACAGTGTGAATGACGGGATATCACGTGAAGCTGTTTACAGTGTGAAAGACAGGATATCACGTGAAACTGTTTACCAGTGAATGACGGGATATCACGTGAATCTGTTTACAGTGTGAATGACGGGATATCACGTGAATCTGTTTACAGTGTGAATGACGGGATATCACGTGAAGCTGTTTACAGTGTGAATGACGGGATATCACGTGAAGCTGTTTACCTGTGAATGACGGGATATCACGTGAATCTGTTTACAGTGTGAATGACGGGATATCACGTGAAGCTGTTTACAGCGTGAATGATGGGATATCACGTGAAGCTGTTTACAGTGTGAATAACGGGATATCACGTGAAGCTGTTTACCTGTGAATGACGGGATATCACGTGAATCTGTTTACAGTGTGAATGACGGGATATCACGTGAAGCTGTTTACAGTGTGAATAACGGGATATCACGTGAAGCTGTTTACCTGTGAATGACGGGATATCACGTGAATCTGTTTACAGTGTGAATGACGGGATATCACGTGGAGCTGTTTCCAGTGTGAATGATGGGATATCACGTGAGGCTGTTTCCAGTGTGAATGACGGGATATCACGTGAAGCTGTTTCCAGTGTGAATGATGGGATATCACGTGAAGCTGTTTCCAGGGTGAATGATGGGATATCACCTGAAGCTGTTTCCAGTGTGAATGACGGGATATCACGTGAAGCTGTTTCCAGTGTGAATGATGGGATATCACGTGAAGCTGTTTCCAGTGTGAATGACGGGATATCACGTGAAGCTGTTTACAGTGTGAATGACGGGATATCACGTGAAGCTGTTTCCAGTGTGAATGACGGGATATCACGTGAAGCTGTTTCCAGTGTGAATGATGGGATATCACGTGAAGCTGTTTCCAGTGTGAATGATGGGATATCATGTGAAGCTGTTTCCAGTGTGAATGATGGGATATCACGTGAAGCTGTTTCCAGTGTGAATGACGGGATATCACGTGAAGCTGTTTCCAGTGTGAATGACGTGATATCACGTGAAGCTGTTTCCAGTGTGAATGATGGGATATCACGTGAAGCTGTTTCCAGTGTGAATGACGGGATATCACGTGAAGCTGTTTCCAGTGTGAATGACGGCATATCACGTGAAGCTGTTTCCAGTGTGAATGACGGGATATCACGTGAAGCTGTTTCCAGTGTGAATGACGGGATATCACGTGAAGCTGTTTACCTGTGAATGACGGGATATCACATGAAGCTGTTCACCTGTGAACGGGATATCACGTGAATCTGTTTACAGTGTGAATGACGGGATATCACGTGAAGCTGTTTGCAGTGTGAATGGCGGGATATCACGTGAAGCTGTTGACAGTGTGAATGACGGGCTATCACGTGAAGCTGTTTACAGTGTGAATGACGGGATATCACGTGAATCTGTTTACAGTGTGAATGATGGGATATCACGTGAAGCTGTTTACAGTGTGAATGATGGGATATCACGTGAAGCTGTTTACCTGTGAATGACGGGATATCACGTGAATCTGTTTACAATGTGAATGACGGGATATCACGTGAAGCTGTTTACAGTGTGAAAGACAGGATATCACGTGAAACTTTTTACCAGTGAATGACGGGATATCACGTGAAGCTGTTTACAGTGTGAATGACGGGATATCACGTGAAGCTGTTTACAGTGTGAAAGACAGGATATCACGTGAAACTGTTTACCAGTGAATGACGGGATATCACGTGAATCTGTTTACAGTGTGAATGACGGGATATCACGTGAATCTGTTTACAGTGTGAATGACGGGATATCACGTGAAGCTGTTTACAGTGTGAATAACGGGATATCACGTGAAGCTGTTTACCTGTGAATGACGGGATATCACGTGAATCTGTTTACAGTGTGAATGACGGGATATCACGTGAAGCTGTTTACAGCGTGAATGACGGGATATCACGTGGAGCTGTTTACCTGTGAATGACGGGATATCACGTGAAGCTGTTTACCTGTGAATGACGGGATATCACGTGAATCTGTTTACAGTGTGAATGACGGGATTGGGGATATCACGTGAAGCTGTTTACAGCGTGAATGACGGGATATCACGTGGAGCTGTTTCCAGTGTGAATGACGGGATATCACGTGAAGCTGTTTACAGTGTGAATGACGGGATATCACGTGGAGCTGTTTACAGTGTGAATGACGGGATATCACGCGAAGCTGTTTCCAGTGTGAATGACGGGATATCACGTGAAGCTGTTTACAGTGTGAATGACGGGATATCACGTGGAGCTGTTTACAGTGTGAATGACGGGATATCACGTGGAGCTGTTTACAGTGTGAATGACGGGATATCACGCGAAGCTGATGTTACCAGTGATGATAAGGATCACGAGCGCTGCAAAGAAGTCTGGGTGTTTTGAGAGACCGGGCACATTCATGGGTAAGGCACGTTCTGAGAAATCCTTGATGGCACCGCCAATCATGTTATCAAAGTTGGCACTCCAAGCCCGTGCCACGCTCGACGCTCCTGCACGACATAATCACATTAACGCACATTCAAAGCCCTTAGACATAGTACATAATATGCGATGCATTTTATGATATTAACATACGGATATCAACAGAACCAATTGATGTGTGCATTCAACCTTACATGCCCATGAGAACGTTCATCTCAAATCGAGAGACGACAGCATCAGGCTGCCAAGACAAACAGATTGACAGACAAACAAACAGACCAAATAACGCACAAGACCAACCAGTATACTGCACTTGAAATATCTTCGATTTTGCAAGTAACAGACAGGGGTGAAAACATAGCCTCCATCAATCTTCGGTGGTGAAGGTTAAAAAAAAGGGAACACGTGCAGGAAGGTGAGGGATTGTACTCACCAATAACATATGACAAGATGAGTGTCCAACCAGTGACGAAGGCCAAAAACTCCCCCACGGTCAAGTAACTGTAGAGGTACGCCGAGCCAGCACCAGGCGCGCGGGCACCAAACTCTGCATAGCATACTCCAGCAAGGATCGAGGTTACTGCAGCGATGAAGAATGACACTACAATGGCTGGGCCGGTATTGTCACGTGCCACTGCCCCGGCGAGAACGTACACCCCTGCGCCGAGTGTACTACCCACACCCAGAGCAACCAGGTCTACCACGGTGAGGCATCGTGCCAAATGCGGCCCACTCGAGCAAGTGGTATCGCTAGGCAAGTCCACCTTTCGGCGAATCAGCTGGGAGCAAAACCTTTTGCAATCCATCAAGGTATCAGCTCTCCTGCGGAAAAGGAGATCGAAAGGAAATGCCGTATGACAAATATTGTATTTCACATCAAACACTGAAACAAAAATGGTGCCTTTTTAAGATCGAGTCTATATGAGTGAAAGAGCACCAACTTTAATACCAATTTCATTCACTCAATTGTGTCAAAACAATGAAAATGCAGCACAACATCGATAGATTACACAAGACACTCATTTCTCAATATTTTGTTAAAATCTATTCCAAAGCCCATTCATCTTTGCCTCTCTTGGAGTCCTGTTCACAAGCAGCACATCACCAAACCACATCCCTTTGAACATTTGCATTTGCTTATAAATGTTTGTCGGCTTCAACCCAAGCAAGCAAAGCATGATTTCATGCATCATTTATCTCAAGGCAAACCGTTATGCCAAGATAAAAGCAAAAGCAAGGTAAAGGGCTCACAAAAACATGCCTCAGAACAAACTTAACTGCAAGCTCAGCTTGTGCACGGGTAAACATTGACAAGTTTTGATCTGACCCAGTGTTCTCACTAAAATGTCAACTTGCAGCAACTGTTTACTCCCCATTTATTTGGCCTGTTTTTCCATGAAAATACAAACCATGCACAGCTATCACAAACTCGTTTTCTCCTTTCAAATTTCGGTCAAAATTCACTTGCAAAACATTACAAAATACATTCCTTGTGGTGACCAGAACTGCACTTGCAAAGTAAGTGAAAGTTGTTTTTGAAGTCTGAGAAGTCAGTGGTTTGAAACCGACACTGGCAGAGTCATTCGGAAAAAAATTATGCTAATAATGTAAAAATACAAACGAGGAGGACATTCGGTAGAAAGCATACCTTGCGAGACAGTTTGTTTTCTTTCCACCGATAGGCCGGATCTGGATTCAGACTTGAACCAAAAGCTAATCGGCTTGTTCTTGTCCCTTACCCAACTCATTCACCAAGTTTTGTCATAATTCTTGGGGGAAAATGCCAGGGGCGTAGAAAAGTTCATATAAAGGGGTGCCAATTTGATTCATACAGCTGCATGAAGAAGTAAATGTATTTTATTTGCCAGATGTAAAGCACCCCTTTACATGAACTTTGAGAGCATTACTTGGTTCCTCCTAAGAACACAAGGGTAGTCCAGCAGGCACACGAGATTTTTTTTGAATGTCCCTTCTTTTCTATTGTTTGGCATTTGCTACAGGCTATGGAATGTTCCTTCTTTTCAATAGTTTGCCACATGGCACATACCACATAAAGGGGCCTTTTCTATGCCCTGGCATTTTATTCAACAATTACGACCGGAATCGAATTTTTTCTATGTCCAACTTTCTGGGGTCGCTCCTATGAGCCAACGAAAAATAGGACCGTGGGTCCTGAAGCTCACCTGGATCAGGAGCAACAGTCACTCAAACCTCCCACAGAAACTCTCAGACCCTGATATTTTTAATACCATGAACAAACTTTGGTACATCATAAAGGTGATGAAGGTTGTGATGCAATTTCATTGAAATTTTTGTGTGTAGTTTCGGAGATTTGGAGAAGAGAGCAAATACCTATTTTGGAGGGGAGGGGGGCGGTCAAAAAAACCTCCCGTAGACCCCCTTAATGTGCTCAGATTTTGACGCAGTCAATATACCTTCGTTAGGTATCACATATGTAGCTTGTAGCCGAGTTTCATCAACATCCTGTATGTAGTTTTGGGGAAGAGAGCAAATACCTATTTTGGGGAGGGGGGGGGGGGATGATCAATCCCCATTCCATCCTCCCCCTCGTAGATCCCCTTAATGAGCACAGATTTTGAATTTGTTTTGAAAGCCATTAATTAGATGTATTGGCCGATGCATGTTCCCAGTTTCGCCTAGTTTCAATGTATAGCCTTTGAGATATGAGTGCCAACACGGTTTGGGTGGACGGACGGGCGGCCTTGATTCCTCCACAACTTTGTGATATCATGCTACATATTGTTCTTTGCCCTATCTCTCAATGGTGAAGAATCACAAAAAATTCTCCGTTACAGATCTTGATCTTCACCAAAATCTAATAATTTCGTCCATGTCACATACCCAACCTCTCCGCCAATTTTGCCCAAATCCGTCCACAATTTTTGGAGATATCTTGTTCACAGACAGACAAACAGACAGACACAGACAGGGGTGAAAACATAACCTCCATCCACCTTCGGTGGCGGAGGTAATAAAAGAGATGGAGGAGAGATATACAACCAAAGGTTGGGAACGATTGTGCAGATTTGATAGGCTTAATGGCCATCTGTGTTTAAAAGTTTATTCCCAAAGGAACTCATTACTATGACCTAGTCTGAAATGGGGGCTTATGGATTGGGTCTCATCCGTCCCCAAGCATTTCTCAGAAATGCATGGACCGATTTTGTTCAAACGTGGTAAAAAGCCAATACATGTGTGTATACATATGCAGAAGATTTTGTTTTGTAATCCAACCAAAGATGGCTGACTGGCGGCTAGCAGGATATCTGGCGGCTAGCAGTAAGTACACCCCATGTAAAATTTTGACTTTTTCAACATATTTCAAAATACAGCTATTAGATCTTCATTTCAACAATATTGATAGATAAAGGTGATATAATATAACAAATATCATGAAACATTCACATTTTGTAGTCCATTGTACAATTTAAATAAACATAAATGCAAATTTCGCATGTGGAAAAAGTAAGTACACCCTTGGCTCTAATAGGTGGTGTTGCCCCCTTTGGCAGAAATAACCTCAAGTAGGTGTTTCTTATAACTGTCTACCATTCTCTGACATCGACTGGGATAAATTTTTTCCCACTCCTCCATGCAGAATTATTTCAGCTGTGCGATGTTTGAGGGGTTTCTTGCATGCACAGCTAGTTTCAAATCCCCCCACAACATCTCGATGGGATTTAGATCCGGGCTTTGATTTGGCCATTCCAGAACCCTCCATTTCTTTCTTTTCAGCCATTCCTTGGTGGATTTACTGGTATGTTTAGGGTCATTGTCATGTTGCAAGGTCCACCTTCGGTTGAGCTTCAATGTTCCGACAGATGGCCTCACATTATCCTCAAGCACCCTCTGGTACAATGAACAATTCATAGTGGATTCTATGATGGTGAGCTGCCCAGGCCCTGATGCAGCAAAGCTGCGTCAAACCATAATATTTCCACCACCATGCTTTACAGTTGGTATCAGGTTCTTGTGGTCAAATGCTGTCTTTGGTTTTCGCCAAACATGTCTTCTGGTACTGTGGCCAAATAGCTCTACCTTTGACTCATCTGTCCAGAGCACATTGCTCCAGAAGTGCTGGTCTTTGCCTAGGTGTTCAATGGCAAACTTTAGTCTTGCCCTGATGTTCTTTCTGGACAGCAAAGGTTTCCTCCTGGCACACCTCCCATGTAGATCAAATTTGTGCAGCCTCTTTCTAATGGTAGACTCGTGCACTTTGACATCAACAGTGGCAAGAGCTACCTGTAGGTCCCGTGATGACATTCTGGGGTTCTTAGAGACTTCTTTCAGCATCTTGCGGTCTGCTCTCGGGCTGAACTTGCTGGGGCGGCCTGGCCTGAACAAGTTGGCAGTTGTTTGGAATCTTCTCCACTTGTAGATGATCTTCCGGACAGTCGAATGATTGATTTCAAATTGTTTGGAGATCTTTTTAAATCCCTTCCCCAGACTCGTAGGCATCTATAACCTTCTTTCTGAAGGCCTCAGAGAGCTCTTTTGATCTAGGCATGGTGACGCCACACACTTCAACAACAAAGAACAAACCAAACTAAATGTCTGAGGTTTAAAAAAGACAGGTTCGTCCAAGATCCTCTCTAACGATGTTCTACTCATTTGCACCTGAGCTGGTGCACCTGATTCTAATTTTAGGTATTTGAAGTAGTGATAAATGTAGGGGTGTACTTACTTTTTCCACATGCGAAATTTGCATTCATGTTTATTTAATTTATACAATGGACTACAAAATGTAAATGTTTCATGATATTTGTTATATTATATCACCTTTATCTATCAATATTGTTGAAATGAAGATCAAATAGCTCTATGTTGAAATATGTTGAAAAAGTCAAAACTTTACATGGGGTGTACTTACTTTTTCACGTGACTGTAGCAGGATATCTCAAAAAGTTATGGACGGATTATTTCGATAAAATGTGATTCTGTATTGTGATTTTCTGTTCTACTCTATGATACAAAACGTAAACTGTTCACTTGGCGGAGGTATGCTCTCTACTAAGTGCCGTTCTAGTTCATGTTTGGAATGATTTTCAATTTGGTTTGACGGATAGGCAGGAAAATTAGTGACATGGGCATTGAGGAAGTTAGGAGTGGAGGAATGGTTGAACAGAGTAGCGATGGCAATGTACGAGAGAGCATGCACAGCTGTAAGGACGAAGGACGGGAACAGTGGTGAGTTTGGGGTGAAGGTGGGATTGCATCAGGGGTCAGTCCTAAGTCCACCACTATTTGTAGCTGTGATGGAGGTGCTGGGTCAGAACATAAAGGAGGGTTTACCGTGGGAGTTGTTGTATGCAGATGATCTGGTGTTGATTGTGGAGAGTATGGATGGACTGAAGGAGAAGATGAACAAGTAGAAGGAATGTGTGTCGACAAAAGTTCTGAAGGTGAATAATGGAAAGACGAAGGTGATGGCAAGTGGTAAGGCATGTGGTGAGATGGAAAGAACTGGGAAGTGGCCGTGTGCTGTGTGCAGGAAGTGTGTCGGAGTGAACTCCATTCAATGTACAATGTGCGCTGAGTGGGTTCATCAAAAATGTTGTGGTCTGAGAGGGTCATTAAACAGTGTGGCAGCTACATTCAAGTGTAAGGTGTGCACAGAGGGAGCTGCAGATGGAGAAAATGTTGAGTTGGATCTTGGAGACGGTGTGAAGCTGGAAGGTGTTCAAACATTTTGCTACCTAGGAGACATGCTGAATGGAGAAGGTGGATCAGACTCGGCAATGGTTGCTGGAGTGAGATGTGCATGGAGGAAGTTTCGGGAACTGAGTGGCGTGCTGAAGAGGAGGGGAGTGTAGTTGAAGCTGAAGGGAAAGATGTATGCTGCATCTGGAATATAAAAAGTTGCTGCTAAAATAATAATTGCCCAACAGTGTCGGGCCTTGCATTCTTCCCAAGGCTATTAATGCAGTTAAACATTCCAGAAGTTGCTCTTTGATGTTATGAACACCTCCCACACAATGAATATGACAGTTGTTTCACCACCACTCCACCAGGTTTCCACAAATAGGTATCTAACCAAAACAACTACACTTAACCTCCTTAGCCCTATAATCATTCTATGTCAAGGGGGAGGGAGGATGACTTGCAAGATAGCCTAGAGGCATGCACACTCACATCCGAGCTGTCCAGCCTGGGTTTAAATCTCAGCGCAGCTACAATCTACCATGCCGACGTTTCAAATGCAGGGCGAGGCATGGATGTGTGTGTTCTTCCTTGGAGCTACCCACAGACCTTGACTGCACAGGAAAGAATAAGCTTCTATGTATCAACGTATCACCGCAAATGAGTTTCATATTCCAAGGGTGCTACAAGGGCGACTTCATTTTTGAGTAGCTGAGATTAGAAGTTTGTGCACTTTACTTTGTTGGCTTCCTTAACGAGTGAATAGAAAAATTAAACCAACCAGAGGGAGAGTTGCTTTGCAGTACGTGTCCCCTACCAGCCCCAATGAATGTAAAATAATGTCTTGCTCCAATCAAAAAAGGCAGAACTCTGTCAAAAATTGACGAAACACCACAAAACTCAAACTTGTTCTGCAACTTGTCAAAATAAAGCCATTTTCCAAGTTTCAGTTGAATATGTTAAAGGGTATGGGGAAAAAGTCCATAAAACCAAAGGTGGAATGGACAGATGGACAGACAGACAAAGAGCAAATCTATAGTCCCCTCTGGGTAGGTTTGCTCTCCGTTTCATCTTTGGTTCGGGGACAAACTGGTGCCTTTAATAAAACGGTTTTTTTGTATACAAAGTCGAGGCTCATGGAAGAGCTAGAAGAGAATTGACCACGATATAACAAATGAAGGTAATGGTGGGAAAACATCAACAGAAACGGTAGAGGGGCACGAAGGGACACCTAAAGGCAGACTTAGTTGATTTAATTTTTCATGGGGTCAAAACCAAATGGTCACGAATGCTCGTCCTTTTGACATATTTTTTTCCAGCAAAATACAGAGATTAGCATTCGCCATTATGAGCTCCAAAGTTTGAAAAATGCAAGCCAAGACACATATAATAATATACGCTTGATTTGGCAAAGAACTGACCATCAAGTTAATTCCTCGAGCAGGATCAACCATTTTCATCATGATGATTATAGATGAAGACGGTTCGAACAATGCAAACGGGTTTCAACAGGTCGCAGTGAAGACTTCACTGTAATAAGCACCCTATTCTCCTAAAAATGTTGCCAAACTTCCCTCGTCTCTCAAAACATTTCTCTCAACCTCGGGTTAGCACGACGACAATTCAAGATGGTTAGGATTTGTGCTCAATTGTGTGAAACACTGGTATAATTTTACAAAATTGCTCTGATCCGGTTTGGAATGTCGGTTTGACTTTTTGGCATTTCTTTCTGGGCACATGATCGAAGATCTCAGGCTCAAAGCTTTATGCATGGTGTCGATGTGCTCCTTTGTCTACATGGTGAGTTTAAAATGTCACAATTCGTGCAAAATTGCAAAGCCGTCTCCCAGTATTGTTATCCTGCAGGAAATATCGGACAGCACGATCACCCTATTGTCGGGATGGCCCAGAATCAAAATGGCCATTTAAACTGTATTAATATGAAAATAGTACATCTTGTGACTTCTGTTAAGGTGGTGTTTTATTTTTATATATTGTTGCGTGTCTAGCCTGCAGTGAACACCACAGGGTGACGGATGGCCGACCGAGCTTTACCTCCGAAGTGTATACCCAAACTATGGCGGTAGTGACACGCACGGGGGTAGTGGAGGGTGACAAGGCTTACCTGAATGGGCAGACGCGACGAGGGTTTTCCGAACCACAAACAAATAAACGTATAAGACACAGGAATTGAAAGTCAACAAATAAAGGTTTAATGAAAATAATGCAATACAATAAAAAGGTAACACTAAATTCCTAAATTGAGGTGCCCCCATATGGACTCATATACAACACAAGGGGATGATTAAATAACAAAAGCAAAAATGTAGAGTGTTGCGTTTGCCTGGTACTCCGCCTGGCATTCTTGGCCATCTGGGGCCTCACAGGTCCCACGTCACTGCGCGGGTAAACATGCCTTGGCGTGAAGTGGCGTTCCCCACCAGCCGCCGACATGAAGCTAACAGGCCCAAGCTCCTTCCTCGTTCTTCCTGCTAGGCTGCACCGAGCCCCGATGTTCCTTTCAGCTGCTCACGGCACCAAGCACAGCCGTCACGAAGCCAGCACCAAGGAGAGAGAGAAGAGAAGGATGCATCCGCCCTTCCCGCAGCCCAGAACAGAGGGAGAGAAAATGTGACTGCTCGCAGTGAAGGCCAGCATGGAGAGAGCACAAACTGCGACCGCCTGTGACCAGCCAGGGACAGAAAGAGAGAAAATGCGAGTGCTCGCAGTAAAGGCCAGCACGGAGAGAGCACAAACTGCGACCGCCTGTGACCAGCAGAAAGAGACAGGATGACAATACAGAAGATGACAAGATGAAAGAGACAAGATGACAAGATGACAAGACAAGAAAGAGACAAGACAGAAAGACAAGATGGCGGTCGCTTCGCCTTTTTGCTCCCGTGCTCGAATGTTCTCCGTGACGTCACCGCGCTCCAATCACCGAGCGCCGTCACATGAGTCTATGGCCATGACCAATCGTTCCTCTTGGGGCAGGGCCTCACGGCTTTTCTCGATGCCCATCGAGAACATTCAAGCTAGGTGGTGTAAGTCGAATGTCCGGATCTGGTCGGCGATTGCGTTATTTAATTGTAGGCGCTGATCGCATGGCTGGTGGTATAAATGCTTTGTAAGAACGAAGGGAAAAAATAGAGGTGACTCCCTAACTAATTAGCATAACCCCACCCCTCACATGGAGACAAATATACACTTACGCGACATCTGGGCCTGACTTAATTACAGGAAGGTTTCTTCATATTCGCGACAGTCGGAGCATACGACTCCATACAATTCCACATAGACTAGGGTATTTCATTACCTACCCCCACAAACGTAACACCATATATCTATATTATATTAGCCGGAGGTGATTCTGTCTGTCTGGCTGTCTGTCTGCCCAGGGGTGTAGCTTACTCCGTTTAGAGAGTAGCTCCACCCATTCTGGGAGAGGCTTCGTAAACAAATATCCACCATTTTATTAACTCGCATAGCTTTGAGGCCTGTTTAGTTAGGCCCGTGGGGGGTCTTGCTCTCTCTCTGTTTTATTTCAACTATAATGCAATATCTCATTTCATTTTTCACAGTCGCTAACATAGTTTTAGACTCGGTGGAAAAAAAAACGGGAAGAAAACTCCAAGAAAGTTTCCGTTAATAGAACGAAATGAATCCTCAAAGGCCTGTAACACGCCTTTATCTCCAATCTAACTCACCATGTGATTTCATTTGTATCGATGGTTTTAGACTTGGTGTCAGCAATAATTGAGAACATTCATGCACACACGGGAAAATGTGGAGATATATTTTTAAAAATCGTGCCACGATGTATCATAGACGGCAACATGAATCTTCACCAAAATTGAATCAATTCTTTCTTGTCACACACCCAACCTTTCCACCAAATTTCGTTAAAATCCGTCCATAACTTTTTGAGATATCCTGCGATGTATCGTTTTTGGCCATATCTCCCAATGGTGAAGAATCAATTTAGAAATTAAATAATTCCCATATCCGAATGCATATTCAGATCTTCACCAAAATTGAATCGAATCGTCGTTGTCAGAAACCCAACCGGTCCACCAACATGACACAGATGGCAACATGTCGACATACAGACTTGGCATTTAATATGGAATATATATATTTTTTCTTGACTTGGGTTTACTTTCTTAACTCAGTATATCAATCTGGTGAGTTTCTTTCACACTTTGGCGATTTATTTGTTAAAAGAACCATGTCACTGATTGTCTGTTGCAGCAAGAAGTCAACAACAGGATTATATCACAGGTGGCGTGGCAAAATGTATGGACAGGTGCATTTGATGATTGGCTTCATAGTCGGGTATACAAGGGTTGTTGCGTTCTGTATCAGTGGAAAACAACTGCTGCACATCTCCAAAAGTTATTGCCGCTTCCTCTGGAGATGGTCCGTCAACACGACAATGCCGTTTGTCATGGAGTGGTGGCTTTACGAAATTACGGCATGAAACAGCGTGCTATTGCTCGGCAGTATGGCATCACTCAAGGTCAGGTGTCAAAGATCCTGAAACGAAATGCTCAGAGGGGTGTCCCTACTCCAATACCGAGGCCAGGACGTCCCCGCAGAACCACAAGGAGGGATGATCGCCAGCTGCACCGGTTAGTCCGCAATGGCCGTACCAAGTCAGCTAATCGGCTTAGGGCTGAGTGGCAGCAACTGACAAATGTGCCTGTATCCAGAAGGCAAGTCAACCAACGACTGGTTCGAGCAGGCTATCGTGCCAGGCGTCCCCTGAGAAAGCCACGCCTGACCAGACAACACCACCAGCACTGATTGCAGTGGGCCAGAGAGCACCGTCAATGGCAGCCAGGACACTGGAATCACGTGATCTTCAGTGACGAGTCTAGATTTCTGGTCTATCGTCAAGATGGCCGCGTCCGAGTGCGCAGACAAGTGCATGAAGCCTACAACAATGATTGTATAGTGCCAAGAGTCCAAGCTGGAGGTGGTGGGGTGACCGTTTGGGCTGCTTTTCATACAGGGGGCAAAACTGACCTGGTTGTTCTGAATGGAATCCTGAACCAGTTCAAGTACAGGGCCATTCTGGAAGAAACATTGCTTCCATTTAGTCGTGCAGCCTTTCGAGGAAACGTCGTCTTCCAAGATGACAATGCACGGCCTCATCGTGCTCGAATGATCCAACACTTTCTTGCTGACCGTGGTGTAGAGCATATGGAGTGGCCTGCCATGTCCCCGGATATGAATCCGATAGAGAACTTGTGGGCAGAATTAACGCGTCAAATCGATCACTTGGACCAGCAGCCGACCTCTGCGCGAATTGCAGCAGGCTATTGTCACTGCATGGCAAGCGATTCCTGTCCAAACCGTGGCAAATCTCGTGAACAGCATGCCTCAACATGTACATGCTCTTCTGAATACTTGTGGGGGTTACACGAAGGACTGAACTGTAATTTTACTCTCCGTAATCCCAGTCGTAATTTAACTTTTGTTTTTGTTAAAAAATTTTTTGGCTAATGTGCAAAATAAAGAGATACTTCTGGAAAACGTACAGAAGTTTAACAGTACTGTCCATGAATTGAGTTCGATATCAGTTTACATCACTTTCAAGGATCAATTTATTTGTTTCGAAATGTCAAATGTGGTTTTTGTTTTTTTTAAAGGTCACGTTAACAAAATCTAGAATAATTTCAACATAATTCCAATGAACTTTTGGTTCCAAGACATCTTGAAAAGTAAGTTCAACCCCACAAAAAAAATATTCCATATTAAATGCCAAGTCTGTATATTAAAAATTCGCTTTTTCTTTTCCATTAAGATATATTACTTTTCCGTTTGATGACAGTCGTCACAAAAACGTCAACAATGATGCCGACATATATTTCTTCATTCCTATTTCATTCAACATTATTATCCAGAAGTCAAGGATCACGTGTTCATTTCACGTGTGCAAAAACAAACTCCATTCCACGTGTGCATGGACGTGTCATTCACATAAGTAAAATAAATAAACAGACGGGAAATTGCTGAGAGATATTTCGTTCGGAGCGATTATACACCGCCCAAAGGAACATTTTCACCGAAAAACCGAGTAAATTCACCGAGCGAATGTCATCGAATTTCACGGAAATTCAGGAAATTACCGAGAGATATTTCTTCGTTTTTATTTTATTAGTTATGTGCACGTACACTATAAACATGTATAATTGTATATACATGTCAGAGGTGGGATATGTACATGTGGGACATGTGGGATGTGTGTGGGTGTACATGTGTGTGTGTATATATATGTGGGTGTACGTGTGTGTGTGTATATATGTGGGTGTGTGTGTGTGTGTATACATATGTGTGTGTATGTGTATATGTGTGCATGTGTGTGTGCATGTGTGTGTACGTGTGTGTGTACGTGTGTGTGTACGTGTGTATATGTGTGTGTGTCTGTATCTGTATGTGTGTGTGTGTGTGTGTGTGTGTGTGTGTGTGTGTGTGTGTGTGTGTGTGTGTGTGTGTATTGTTACGGATTCGTCACTTCCGTCATTGTGGTTTTCATCCACTGTAAGCATTTTTGGTTCCATTAACTATTATTGTTATCGTTTAAGTGAAATGGAGACAACTGTTTGCAAAAGGTGAAAAATTAGTGTTTTAAAAGAAACCGGAAACCGGATGGAGAGAAAACCGGAAGAAGAGGAGGAAAAAAAAAGCGGAGCAAGAGAGGTCGGAAAAGAAAGCCGAGCTGATTTGAGGTCTCGAAGAGACGCTGGCGAACGGGGTTCACGAGCGAACTTTGGGTTTCCTGGGAAAGGGATTCCTGTGACAGAGTGGTTATCGCTGTGACAGATAAACCTGCGTGACAGGTTTTCGCGGTTGATTCCAAAGAGAATCGTTGTTGGAGTGCAGGTACGCCTCCAGTACGGGCCCGTCGGCCATTTTGCCTCGCTGCCGCCATTTCGCATCGCTCCAGCCTTTTCACCGCGCACCAGCCAGTTCACCGCACCCAGCCTTCAGCCTGGTTTGCGTGTGTAACATGGATTTCGATTGGGAATTTGTGGTTCTCCGTTTGGGAGCCGTTGAACGTTCATGCCCGAAGGTGTGATTTCCCAGTCGCCCTTTGAGGGCACCTTTGCGCCTCTTTGGCAGCGTTGACTGTCAGCCGAACTGGATTCTGGTCTCGATACGACATCGTTCTTGCGATCACCGGAGCGTGGATCGACTTTGGCTTGGTGCTGGGACAGAGACTTTGGGAATGTTCTTTTTGCTCACTTGGAGCACAGTGAGTTATATTGTAAGAAACTGATGGTACCATCATAGGAATGATATAATATTTGTTGTACAATTGATTAATATTGTTCTTGTGCTGTTATTCTTGTGTGACCTTAATACAATACTTGTTTTTTGGTAACAATTGGTGTGGTTTCACCATTGGTCATTGACACACAGAATAACACATCTTTCTGCCGTGACTCCTTTCGGGGCTGGGGGGTACACCGTGACCGGGGTTTGGGGAGAAGCATGTAACAGAAATTGGGGGCCCATCCAGGATAGAATTCCCTAACATTCCCAAAAATTCCCAAATTTGGAATTTTCTAACATTCCCAAATTTTTCAAAAAATTGGAATTTTTTTTGTGTGAAGGTTAACAGGTGCTAACTGATAGTCACCATGGTGTTTGAAGCAGAAAAGTTTGCGGCATCCCCTAATGAGGCACAGTTCCAGGCGTTAAAAAGATCGGAACTCATGATATTGGCCAAATATTTTAACTTGGAGGTCCGAGATAGTATGAAGAAAGCAGAGATTCAGACATTGGTAGTAGAGTCTCTAGTGGGACAAGGAACATGGGAAGAGGTAGCCTTGGATTGGTTACCAGAGGAAAAAGGAAATGTGGAGCTCGGGAAAATGGAGATGCAACTGAAGAGCCAGGAAAGGTTAAAGGAGTTGGAATGGAAAGCCGAGGAGAGAAGAGCCGAGGAAAGAGCAGAGGAAAGGAGAGCTGAAAAGGAAAGAGCAGAACAGGAACGAGAACTCGAAGAAAGAAGAGCAGAGGAAAGGAGAGCCGAAAGGGAGTTAAAGGAACGGGACATGGATTATCAGAAGGAACTTAAACTCAAGGAGCTGGAATTACTGGGGGAACGGAGAGAAGTAGTATCCATGCCGGCTAGTTCGACAACCAGTCAGAACTCTTGGGATGTTGGTAGGCATGTGAGGCTGGATCCACCCTTCAATGAAAAGGAGGTAGCCAAGTTTATTTTACACTTTGAGAAGGTAGCTCAAATGTTAAAATGGCTTGTGGGTCCTGGACTATGTTAGTACAAAGTGTTCTGATGGGTAAAGCTCAAGATATCTATTCGGCTTTACCGATTGACCAATGTGCAGATTATGAGATAGTGAAGAAAGCCATTCTCAAAACCTATGAATTGGTCCCTGAAGCTTACCGACAAAAATTCAGGAATGCCAGGAAGAGGGAGAGTGAGACCCATGTGGAGTTTGCCAGAATGAAGGAAACTATGTTTGATAGGTGGTGTCACTCTAAGGAGATTGGGAAAGACTTCAACCTTTTACGACAATTGATATTGGTGGAGGAATTCAAACAGTGTGTCCACATGGACATTAAAGTGCATCTGGATGAAAAAAAGGTCCCGGAGTTGGAGGCAGCAACAGTGGCAGATGACTATGCCTTGACACACAGGATGCGGTTCCACAAACCTAACTTCCCACCTAGAGTTAGCCAGGGGAGTTATGGTAAATCAGGTTCGGAGAACAAATATTCATGGAGGCGGCCTAGAGAGGACTATGGGGACAAATCTGATACCGCAACTTTTAGGGATCAGAAGACTGAAGTTCCAAGATATACCTATCTTCCGGGGGGCCCAAGGCAGACCACGAGTTTTTCCTCCGGGCCTACTTGTGCTTTTTGCAAGAAACCTGGGCATTTGATGTCCCAATGTTACGCCCTGAAAAGGAAAAATCAGGAGCGGAGTCAGGCTAATGTAACTCCGAATGCGTTGGCCAATGCGAGAAATCGTCCTTGGAGGACAGTGCCTTGTGAACGTTCCCGTGCCAAAGTTACGGCATCACAGAACGACCTTGTCCAATAGGATTACAAACCTTTTATTTCCGAGGGGTTTGTGTCACTGGATGGGGACTTAACGAACCAGAGACCTGTTAGGGTATTGAGGGACACAGGAGCACATCAATCTTTGATGCTTGAGGGCATTCTGCCATTGTCAGAGAAGACGGCAACTGGTGTTCGTGTTCTTTTACAGGGGGTTGGTGGCTATGTTAAAGCTCCTCTTCATGTCATCCATTTAGAGTCTGAATTGGTGTCAGGACCGGCGCTGTGGGGTTACAAGCCACTCTTCCTGTAGAGGAAATCTCTTTTATTATCGGGAATGATTTGGCCAGTGGTCGAGTTTCTGGTAATCCGATGCTGAATGAAAAGTCCAGTATGGAAAATAACAGCACAGTTAGAGCAGGAGATTCTGGGTATCTTTCCATCCTGTGCAGTGACTCGTGCTATGGGTAGGAAGCGCTCTGAAGAGAAGGAAGGCGATGTGTATTTGGGTTCCTTAGAGGTATTGGAGGAAAATTCTGGAAGAGGTAATAGGAAAGGGAGTGACATCAAGGAACTTAAGGAAAAGGTGGCATCTGGATCAACAGAAGAAATGGAGTGTCCGTCGGAGACATCTGGGAACGAGGCTGAACAAACGGCGCTGGACCAAAAGAGACTTGTTGAAGAACAACACGGAGATTCGGAGCTCCGGAGTTTAATTGGTAAAGCCGTTACAGAGGAAGACGCTATGAAGATACCTGTTGGTTACTTCATGAAAGGGGAAATACTCATGAGAAAATGGAGACCACCAGAGGTGCCAGCAAACGATGAGTGGAAAGTTGATTACCAAATTGTGGTGCCACCGCCGTACCGGAAGGAGATATTGAGTTTGGCATATGAGACCTTTGGCCGGGCACCTTGGAGTGAACAAGACATGTGACAGAATATTGGTACATTTTTTCTGGCCAGGATTGCGACGTGATGTGGCGGAGTTCTGTAAATCTTGCCACACTTGCCAGCTGGTGGGAAAACCTAATCAGAAAGTCCCATCCGCACCTTTAAAACCAATTCCATCTTCTGAAGAGCCATTCAGCCGAGTCATTATTGACTGTGTAGGCCCTTTACCTAAAACTAAGGCTGGACATCAGTATTTGCTGACCATCATGTGCGCTTCCACAAGGTTCCCAGAGGCAGTGCCTCTTAGAAAAATTACTGCGGCAGTTATTGCGAAGGCCTTGATTTAATTTTTCACTTTGTTTGGCCTACCTAAGGTCATCCAGTCTGATCAGGGTTCCAATTTCATGTCAACGCTTTTTCAGCAAGTGGTACACCTGTTGGGAGTGGAGCAAGTAAGATCAAGTACTTACCATCCCGAGAGCCAAGGGGCCTTGGAAAGGTTTCACCAGACATTGAAGAATATGATCAGAACGTATTGTTTTGAATGTGACAAGGATTGGGATGAAGGAATACCCTTATTGTTGTTTGCTACGAGGGAATCCGTTCAGGAGTCATTGGGATTCAGTCCTTTTGAACTTGTGTTTGGACATGCAGTTCGAGGACCATTGAAACTGGTGAAAGAACAGTGGCTACAGGAGGAGTCGCAGTCAACAGTGGTAGAGTATGTGTCAACGGTTAGGCACAGATTGGCAAAGGCTTGTGAAGTTGCGAGAAGTAACTTGAAAGTGACACAGGATAAAATGAAAGTGAGACATGGACAAGAAATCTCAGATAAGAAATTTCAGTCCTGAGGACTGGGTGTTAGTGTTGCTTCCTGTTCCAGGTCAGCCACTACAGGCTAGGTATTTTGGTCCCTATGCAATTGAAAGGAGGGTTAATGAAACAGATTACGTGGTGACAACTCCTGACCGACGGAAAAAGCGGAAGCTGTGTCATGTCAACCGACTGAAGAAATATTATGAGAGGAAGCCTGTGGAAAAAATGGTTCCCGTCTCACCTGTCATGCCTGTAGTCGGGGTGCAAGAGAATCCAGAGGTTGAGGCCGGTGTGAAGTTTGATAACCTTGATGACCAGGCTTGTCCCAGATTGACGAACACGGAAGTGTTGAGCAATTTAGATGAGAAACTAAGTCATTTGACGAGGGAACAAGGACAACTATCCAGCCAAATTTTTGAGTTTGCACATTTGTTCACATATGTACCTGGTCGTACTGACTTGGTATATCATGATATTGAGGTGGGGGAAGCCACTCCTGTAAAGCAACACCCCTATCGGATGAACCCTGTGAAGATGGAGTATCTTCGGAAAGAGGTTCAGTATATGTTGGAGAATGACATCATCGAACCAAGCAGCAGTGAATGGAGCTCACCATGTGTGTTGGTTCCAAAACCCGATGGCAGTTTTCGCTGTTGTACAGATTTAAAACGGGTTAATGCAGTAACCAAGACCGATTCATATCCCATCCCGAGGATTGATGACTGTATTGATAGAATAGGCCCAGCTAAATTTGTAACTAAATTTGACTTGCTGAAAGGATATTGGCAGATTCCTCTTACTGATAGAGCCAAGGAAATCTCGGCTTTAGTCACACCAAATGGGTTGTATCAGTACAAGGTTCTTCCCTTTGGATTGAAAAACGGGCCTGCTACATTTCAACGGCTGATTAATAAGCTCATTGCAGACCTTGAGGGGGTGGAGGCTTATCTGGATGATGTCATCATCCACACCATGACCATGGAAGATCATATTAAACAAATTCATGCATTTTTCAAGAAACTGACCGAGGCAGGGTTGACCATCAACTTATCTAAGAGAGTTTGTAAAAGCACAGGTGGTGTTCTGAGGCCATGTAGTAGGTCAGGGTCAGGTGCAACTGGTGACAGCCAAGATAGAAGTCATTGATCGCTTCCAAGTTCCAAAAGGGAAGATGGAGCTTATGAGATTCTTGGGTATGGCTGGTTGGTACCGGTGGTTCTGCAGGAATTTTTCTGATGTGGTCGCCCCTTTAATGAATTTGCTGAGGAAAGAGACCAAGTTTGTTTGGGATGACAAATGTCAGGCTGCCTTTGCCCACTTCAAAGCGATATTAATGAGCTCTCCTGTCCTAGCAGCCCTGGATTTTCAAGCACCTTTCAAGTTGGCCATTGATGCAAGTGATGTGGGGGCTGGAGCAGTTCTATTACAGGAAGATGAGGATGGAGTGGATCACCACTCCATGATCTGTTGCTTCCTGTGCTACTATTCCAAAATAGTGCTATTTTGGAATAGTAGCAGTTTGGAATAGTAGCGGGTCACCCCACAAAATAGTGCTATCCAAAATAGTGCAAAATTTCTGGAATAGTGCTACTATTCCAAAAAGTTTAACAAACATCAGGCAAATTATGCCACTGTGGAAAAAGAGAACCTTGCTCTCCTGCTAGCGCTTCAGCATTATGAGGTGTATCTGGGAACTACTACCTTTCCTATAAAAGTCTTCACTGATCACAACCCCTTAACCTTCATTCAAAAAATGAAAAATAAAAATCAGAGGTTGATGAGATGGAGTTTGGCTTTGCAGGAGTTCAACTTGGAAATTGAGCATGTTAAGGGCAGGGACAATGTCGTTGCTGATGCTGTATCCAGAGTGAACTAACTTTGAAAATGCCTGTAGGTTGTTCGGAAGTTTTGTTGCTTTATTCTGGGGAATATTAATTATTGTTGCTCAAGTGAATTGATCATTTGGGTGTGAGTTTTGCTTTTGTTTGTTAAAAGGGTTTTTGCATGAAAAGAAAGTTTTCACTATGTTCAAACTTTCTTTCTTGAGGGTGGGGAGTGTTACGGATTCGTCACTTCCGTTCGTCACTTCCGTTGTTTTGGTTCTCATCCACTGTAAACATTTTTGGTTCCATGTACTATTATTGTTATCGTTTAAGTGAAATAGAGAGAACTGTTTTCAAAAGGTAAAAAAAATTAATGTTTTAAAAGAAACCGGAAACGGGATTGAGAGAAAACCAGACGAAGAGGAAGAGGAAGAAAGAGGCGGAGCAAGTGAGGTCGAGAAGAAGCCGAGCTGCTTTGAGGTCTTGAGCAAACGCTGGTGAACGGGGGTCACGAGCGAACTTTGGGTTTCCTGGGAAAGGGATTCCTGTGACAGAGTGGTTATCGCTGTGACAGATAAACCTGCGTGACAGGTTTTGCAGTTGATTCCGAAGAGAATCGTTGGAGTGCCGTTAATCTGCGTTGCATTAATCAAATAAGATAGGCCCCTTTCAATTTCCCCAATCGCCTCACCCGCGTCTCCACAAAGTAACGGTCGAGCAGCGTTCGCTGCTCCTTGCCTTGATTCGGTTGTTGGCCCCAAACCGCCATTAAACACGCGGTCTCAAACCGAGGAGAAAGGGGCGGAACCACAAGAACCAGGTGTGGCACGTCGACTCGTCATCAGAGGTGGCGCCAGCGAGCCCTTGCCGGCCAACCAGCGCCGAGGTGAGCCGACCAGTAGGCGTGTCATCGGAGCCGGCGGCTTGATTTCTACACGGCCAATAAAAGCGGCTGCGAGGGACTGCTTCAGGAGATGAGTGAGAGGGATGAGTGCGTCAAGAGATCAAAGAGAGGAGAGCTGAGTGCGAAGGATCGTGAGGCAGAAGAGTGGGTCCGCTGACATTACGCCATTTATTCACGTTGTCAGCCCGCGTGAAACGAATACGTGCAGCTGCCGCCGGGTTTCGCCTCGAGTCCGGAGCGTGGACTGGAGCCAACCTCGACGCTGCTCACCGGCCCGGACCTTCCTGCCCTGTCACCTGCCTGGACCTTCTTCTCCTTCCAGCCATTCCTTCCTGCCAATCCCTGTTCGTGTGAGTCTGTTCATTTTGTCTGGGGTATAATATAAGACTGTTTTAAGGCTGCCCTGTGTTCTGCTTCTTCTTCTCCTTGTAAATGCCCTTCTTTCGTTTCCTCTTGTAGATAGTAAATAAACCTGTGTTCTTCCTTTACCCTTTTTGGTTCTTTGGCTTCCTCTCATCCGGTCGCTTTAGTCTTTTCCCCATTGAGTACCTGTGGCGCGATTTGGCCAACTGCTTTATAGTCGGGTTTAGTCTCTTGCTAACGGCCCGAGTCGCAGCTCGCTTCGCCCGGCGCAATCCAATCACGCTGCGGCCCGGGTGGGAGTATTTCCTCGCTTACAGCCGGTGGTAGTAATTAGGTATTAAGACAAATTGGGCTTACAACCCGACTTACCATCGACCGGAAGTGATGTCATACCCCCAGGACCGGTCCAACGGCCAGCTTAACAGGACAAGGGGATTAACCCCCCCTTGCTAACGGGAGTGCCGTCCCCCGGATCCGTAACAATATATATATATATATATATATATATATATATATACATATATATATATATATATATATATATATATATATATATAAATAAATATAAATATATATATATAAATATATATATATATATAAATATAAATATATATATATAAATATATATATATATATAAATATATCGGAGAGTACGCAAGTACTCTCTATGTAGGGATGGCATGGAAAAAAATGTTGCTCCCATCTGCTACATACAAAACTAAAGTTGGAGTACCTTCTTTAAAAACTCGCTTAGCCTACATATGAAAGCCTAACTGGTCTGTTCAGCTGATTGTCGAAGTAGGGATCACTTTTCAGTTCTCCAGACCAAGGCAAAAGCAAAATAAAATCTCCAGACCAAAAAAACGAGATCGGTCAAACCCAGGAATTAATCTTCTTGTTCATAATAATAATAATAATAATAATAATAATAATAATAATAATGTAACGGATTTGAGAATTGTGGTTGTTTTGTTGTGTAAATATCACCCTCCGTAGTGTAAAGAAAGATCAAAGGTCGTCCTTAGTTAATAGTGGGGCGGCTTAGCCCAAATATTCAAAAGAATTGTGCATTTTGTGAAACAAGCACCAAATTTGGCACAAATGTACATTAATATGTTGCGAACATTTTCAGATATTGGGCCACTTGAAATTCCGTAATTTTTTTTTTCAAATTTTTTCAAATTTCGTAATTTCAAATTTTTCGGGTGACACCGTCACAATTTCGGTCTTCGAGGCCGGCCGATAGGCAAAGTGTGACCGGAAGGGACGAGGTTCTCCTGACCACGTGGCCCTCGATCTGGGAAGCGAGAGGCGTTCCATTAGTGGACGCGCCCCTCACGCCCGACTTTTGGGCGGCCCCGGCAGGCCGTTTGTTTTGACGTTCCGTGACAGGCCCCGCACCCCCACCTCCGGGCCGACCGGAAGCTTGTGCTGAGTACACCATACCTGAACAACTCAGTGAGGCAGAACACAGCAGTGCACACCAGGGTGACCCCTTCAGTGCATAAACCAATTAACCTGTCCATTGCAGGGCATATAGAAATGAAGTTATTTTCTGCATATAATAACAATATAAGTTCAGTTCTATATAACAATTTCTGTTATCACCACTACCACTACAACTACCACTACTACAAGCTTTGTCTGGAATTTTGTGGACTAACAGACAAACAGACATACAGACAAGCTGGGATCAAAACATTACCTCCTTCCACCATTGAGTGTAGAGGTAAACATCATGGAAATTATATCATGCCCTAGATTTAATTCATGCTTACCCGTGTATTTGCTTCACTGGTTCACAAGGTCTTTTGCATACATGTAATTCAGACTCTCGTCTTCATTGCTGACCACACAATGTTCGCAACATATTAATGTACATTTGTGCCAAATTTGGTGCTTGTATCACAAAATGCACAATTCTTTTGAATATTTGGGCTAAGCCGCCCCACTATATCGGCCGGCCTCGAAGACCGAAATTGTGACGGTGTCACCCGAAAAATTTGAAATTACGAAATTTGAAAAAATTTGAAAAAAAAAATTACGGAATTTCAAGTGGCCCAATATCTGAAAATGTTCGCAACATATTAATGTACATTTGTGCCAAATTTGGTGCTTGTATCACAAAATGCACAACAGGTTTGCTATGCTGCTACACTATAAGCCATCGCACACACGTAGCCAATCCTAAGTTCCCCTCTAGTTATGTCCTTAATGAATGTCAGTATAAGGTTCTGTGATCCACTAGTTCATTACGTTGCATCAATTAAATAAGACAGGTCCCTCCGACGCCCCATGGCATCTTCAAAGTGCCAGGTCTGCCAGATTTGCTGCAATTGCCTCCATTGACCAAGAGGTAAAGCATCTTCAAAGTGCCAGGTTTGCCAGGTCTGCTGCAATTGCCTCCATTGACCACGAGGTAACCTCGGAGAAGAAAGGCGTGTCTCCACCTCGTCATAGAGGGGAGGAGTGAGCCAGCCCTTGCGGACCAACCAAGGATGAGGGGTTTGGCTTTGAGAGAGCGTGGAGAGACCCGTCGAGGAGGTTCGCGAAGGTTTGAGGGCGTGGCATATATAACCCGCGGTGGGACGCCCCTGAGAGAAGATGAGTCCTGGACAGGGGGAGACGAGAGAACAAAAGCCGTTGGAGAGCACGCGACGCAGCGGTACGCAGGAGCAGCCTGAACCAGCGGAGCTCGAACAGCAGCAACAGCTTGAACCGGCGGAGCTGGTACCACGGCGGCTCGCACGACCGCAGCTTGGGCGTTGACGGCGGCCCGACCGTGACCCAGTTCCCATGGACCCTCCTCTCCCTCCAGCTATCCAACTCCAGCAGTCGTTCCTGCCATCATCCCCCGTGTAAGTGTGCTCGTAGTCTGTCTTTTGTCTTGTCCCTGGGTTTATAAGTAAGACTGTTTAATATAAGCTAATATTGCACTGTGTCTCCTTGCTCCTTTCTGTTCAGTTATTTTCTTATCCTTTCCATTCTCCTTGGTTATTTTTGGTCTTGTGAATAGTTCGCAATAAATCATATTTGTTCTTCCTACTTCTTCTTCTTCTCTTCTTCACATTCGGTCGCTTTAGTGATTTCCAGATTGAGGGTACGTGGCGCGATTCGGCCGACGCACATAAATCGGGTCTAGTCTTTGGTAACCGGCTCACGCCGCAGTTCGCTTCGCTCGGCGTTATCCATCCATTACGCTGCGGCCGTGAGCGGGGGAGTATTTCCTCGCGTACCGGGAAGCGCTGGTATTTAGGTCATAGGACGGTTGGCCCTAATACCCTACCCAGCGCCGACCGGGCATGGCATCATACCCCCGGGACCACGTCGGTCAGTCATAAACGAGGGGATTAATCCCCCCTCGGTAAGGGGAGAGAGGCCGACGTTGGCGTCTGTAACAATAATAATCTTCTTCAGACGGCATATTTCCGAGCTGCCTCTATCAATGACAATGATTCCGCTACCATTCGACAGAGTTTTACTTCCTGCAACATCCTTTGGGATTATAATTCTCGTAGCTTGAAAGGATTCCACAAAAAGTCTGTAAAACTACATTCCTATGTAAAAGAATAGGACTGGGGTAGGCATGGCTATGACTGTCAATCAGCTTGATGGGGTGGAGCCGCTAGACACATTTGCCTCAGTGTCGGCGTTATGGGTGATAATGTTATGTGGCATCAAATAATATCAGCAGAAATATCATGTCTCGGGAAATGCTCTATTTTTCATTGTTACATTTATGAAAATAAAATAATAGTGTTATACCAGTGTTATACAGTTATATACCAGTGTTATACACCGCACACGGGACACGTGATCACGAACGCTCCAGTCATGGATTATCGGCGGCAGATTCGCTACGTCAGCGCATCACTGAGGCCTTCATTTAGACCAGTTTCATCTTTGTTTTGGCATACTGCATCGACTGTAGTGGTCAATGGTCAATTAATCGATATTTAAATATAAAGATCCTAGTTTCCCTACTCGCTCAACTCTGAACCTTGCTATGTGCATGCACAGATAAGAAAGTGTGTCACTTGTACAGTGTGTTTGACTCACGTCTTTCTGATGATTTATAGTGACTGTATTTGTCTGGCGAGAATCTACTCAACGATTACCGAGGTCTTCTGATTTCTCAGAACCAGGATTTGGATACTACAGATAGGTACTTTTATCTTCTTTTGATAACAGAGCTGAAAGATACAGTCAGGGTTACTCAAGACAATATAGGAACACATGTGCAGTGTTTGACTTTGCTGACTAAGATATCTTGGCACTTTTGCTCCAAGATTGGGTATCCTCTGAGTACCATATACCATTGTGTTATTCCACATTGTAAAAAATTACAGAAACAAGTGAATAAAAAAAATGTATGCTAATTTAAAAAGGCAATGTCGGGATGACAAACTAGTCTAAAAAAGGTCCTAAACAAGATAGGGATGATGTTGGTTTAGATAGTAGCTCACGGTATTGCCATCACATAACAATCCCTACATCACATCCGGGGGACGCCTCATTTACACTTCATCAATTATTGCTCAAGCTTCTACAAACACTCCACTGGTTACAATAGTACTTGATTACTCTTGTAGTTTAACCACATAATGAGACTCTACAAATTAGCAGCCTGAGTACAATGTTATAATATCAGTACATGATCATCAACTTCTTTCAAACTGCATGAACATCTCCAATAACAGCATTCTATAATTATCTCCATTTGTGATTGGTTACTCTAAGTTGATAAAAAGAAAAGTAGGAGAGACAACTGAAGCTGCAAGAAGTCCCTGAAATTATATAGGAGCTTCTAATACTTTTAGCTCAGCTTAACCCTAGACAATAGTCTGGAGGCAGTGATGTAGGGATTGTTATGTGATGGCAATACTGTTAGCTACTCTCCAAATGTTGTGGATATGAAAATGTTTTTTAAAATTTTTTATTGTTGTGTAATGAATTGTGGTAAAATGTCACCCTCCTTCCTGCATTTGTTGTTGTATAAAGGTCAAAGGGCGTTCCCGTAGTTAATTCCATAAAGCATACACGAAGGACACCATATATCTTTGTTGACAGTTATTTCCTTATTATGTATATTAGGGTAAGGCCTTGTCTTCCATTAACTTAATACTCCATTGCACTGAATTACATAAGATAGATCCCCTTTCAATTCCCTCAAAGCCTCCATTACCAACTGCATTCCCCTTTTTGCATCCTTTTCCGACTGAATTTGGCGGTTTGCTGCAATTGCCGCCATTGAACATGTGCTCGGGTCGGGGAAGAAAGGCGTGTCCCCACCTCGTCATAGAGGGGAGGAGTGAGTCAGCCCTACTCAACCAACCAAGAACAAGGGGTTGGACTTGGAGAGGGTGTGGAGAGAAACATCAAGGAGGTTCGCAAAGGTTCAGGGGCGTGGCATATATAACCCGCAGAAGACGCCCCCATCTCAGACGAGTCCTGGCAAATAATTATCTCCATTTGTGATTGGTTACTCTAAGTTGATAAAATGAAAAGTAGGAGAGACGACTGAAGCTGCAAGAAGTCCCTGAAATTATATAGGAGCTTCTTTATACTTTTGCAGAAATGAAATATAGGAGCTTCTAATACTTTTAGCTCAGCTTAACCCTAGACAATAGTCTGGAGACAGTGATGTAGGGATTGTTATGTGATGGCAATACTGTTAGCTACTCTCCAAACAAACATTATCCCGATCTTGTTTAGGACCTTTTTTAAACTGTCGTTTGTCATCCATGCATTGCCGTTTTAATTTAGCATAAATTTTTTTATTCACTTGTGTATATATATATATATATATTGACAAGGACCTATATCCTTTTTTAACAGGATCTAAGGCTAATTGTGGAGCTGCCACACACTGACAGATGAATACGAGGCACAATACAGGAGTTAAACGAAACAAACAGCCACTGAGCTTGGGGCAAGTGCAATCACTTTCCAGGGCACCTGTGGTAAGTGACATCACAGCAATGGCGCTGCCATTCTCACCAGACTCAGCGGGGCATTTCCTAATGAGGAGATTCCTCCTTTCCATGGTTGCCAGCCCATGGGAATTGTCCTTGCCCTTAACCTTTATAATGCTGAGCATCAAGCAAGGAAATAGCACGCACCACTTTTAAAGCCTTTGGAATGATTTGGCTGGGATTTGAACTGCCAACGTCCCAGACTCGGAGGGGAAGCTCTAACCATTACACCACCGAGTCTGGTTCTTCAGTATCTCTCGAGTCCACCATTCTGAAGTATTTTTATAACCAACAAGCCTCCACCAGTCTGCTAAAAGCATCCCCTGCTAAAGTATCATACCCGTAAGTATACAAATAGCGAAGTTGTTTTACTTCCTTCTCTCAAAGCCAGTAATGCAGAATCACTGGATTTCTGGGATCACACACAATCTGCATGTCACTTCAAGTCCACTATGCTTTAGCAGACATCACCATTTCAATTATTGTTCCTCCACAGGTAAAGATTCAAGTTACTCATACTAAACCTTGAAGAATGCTGCCAGGAAATTAACAAGCTTGACAAGTGAGCCAAGATTAGTACGTTCGAACATCTTCTAGCCTCATAATCTGCAAATGTATGAGGTGTTGGTTTTGTATCGTGCATGTGATATTTCTATCAAATACTTAAACACAAGTTCGGCTAAAAGCTGAAATTACACGACAATGTGGAAATTCATCAAATAGGCAGATCCTTTTAAAATCAGAGTGCATTATGAATACGCTGTCTAGAATAGAAGAATGATCGTTTCAAGGCCATTTTCCCCGCTATAGCGGGGGTTAGCCTTGCAGGCCCCATGACAATCATGGTTCCCTGTTTGAGACAATGTTTTTATGGCCGGATGCCCTTCCTGACGCCAACCCTTGGTCGCCTCTTACGATGCGCAGGGATACGGTGTACCTATTCTAAACCGGGGTACACACCGGGATCATTCATCCCAGCAAGCTGGTACTCAATTTGCCGACCTCAGAAGGATGACAGGCTGAGTCAATCCCCCCTGGCGTTAATTCAGCGATCGACCGGGATTCGAACCCAGGATCCTAGGATCCCAAGCCGGCACCCTAACCGCAACACCAACACCAGGTGCTGTCTGAACACCGGTAATCCCAGTAACACCCAGGTTTAAAATTATACATTATGCAGAAAAAAAACAATTCAAATGAACTTTACCTGTTACGTGTTTGTTGATTCAAACCAAAAACTATAACGACAATCGATAGAGCGCATACCTACGCCGCCAGGCGGAACATTTTACGTTTTGTATCCCACTGATGGGTCGGATATGGATCCGGACCTGAACCAAAATCTAATCAGCTTGTTCTTGTCACCGATCCAACTCATCCGCCAAGATTTGTCATAACTCGTCCACAACGTTTTGAAATATCATGCTGTATATCGTTTTTGCCCCAATCTCCCAATGATGAAGAATCACTTGAAAAATTAAAAAATTCTCGTATCCAGATCAGAATCTGAATCTTCACCAAAATTGAATCAATTTGTTCTCATCACACACACACACACACACACAACATCTCCACTAAATTTCATCCAAATCCATCCGTAACATTTTGAGATATCGTGCTCAGACAGACAAACAGACAAACTCGGTTAGGGTTAGGGTTGTTAGGGTTATGGTTAGGATTAGGGTTGTTAGGGTTAGTTAGGGTTAGAGTTGTTAGGGTTTGGGTTAGGATTAGGGTTAGAGATGTTAGGGTTAGGGTTAGGGTTAGGGAGACAGACATGGGTGAAAACAACCTCCGTTCACATTCGGTGGTGGAGGTTTAAAAAAAAAAAAAAAATCATAATGCAAACAATTATTTTTTACCTTTTCGGTCGTATGGGGGAAAAATGTGTGGATGGCTCACATTGCCAAAAAGTAGAGACAACATAGGGATTATTGCACAATGACAATTTACCACCATTATCAACACCTTTAATTCTAATAATCAGCAATGTCATGGAATCCATAATCACAATGGATATGAAATCCTTCCTTTTATCTAACAACCTCATCTCACATCACCAATTTGGTTTCAGACCAGATCACTCCATCTTGACCATGCTGCCTCTGCTCACCCAACAGTGGATGAAGGCCCTCATTGTCACACATCAGATCAGGGCCGTCTCTCTCTCTCAACATATCTCATGCTTTTGATACAGTCTGGCATCCTGCCTTGTGCTCCAAACTCTGCCTGTGGCATCCGCCATGATCTTTCTTGAGTAAACCACATTAGCCTCCAAACAGAGCCACCGACTGGGCATCCTCCATTATACAAAGGCATACAAAGGCCGACCCCACCTTTGACAGCTTTAACACCCTACTCGAGACCGAGGATCCCAAGATCCACTGCCTGCATCCATCCTTGATAAAATTGCACAAGCTCTGGCTCAATGTCCCACTCCCAGAGTGGGATGAATCAATTGTTCATCTTCAAATCATATGAATATTTGCCATTATGTAATCATTTTAATGATCAAACGTGTAGCTCGCTCCCAAATGTTGATGTCCCATCAAGATTCAAAGCAACATTTTCTCCTCCCGTCTGCTGTCATGTCATCACTAAGGTAACTTCGAAATCCCAGATTATACAAACACCCAACAATAAAGTGCTCCTTTTGTTTGCGACGATACAACCAATACGCAAGAAAGACATCGAGGGCACGAGTGAGGGGAATACCCTCCAGAAAGAAGCAAATGCCTTCAATGTACGCGTATTCAGCTCCATGAGGAAGAAATTCCTTGCGGCTAACCATCACATCCTACATGCCATCTTTATCAACCCAGACACCAACTTACAGCCTCAACTACACATATGCTGGACCTGGAGGAAAGGAGGCAAATAGCTATGGAGATAGCAGGCAACAACAACCGCATCCCCCGAAACTCACAGATGGAGACAGCAACCAACAACATGTATGGTGAGATCCTCTTCATCATCATCATACACCCTGCCCTATGCGGAGATTTGGTGCTGCCGAAGCAGGTTGCCAGGCTACAATGATGGTCGGGTCGCCACTCCGACTCAGGAAGTCAGGGCGGTGCTTTGCAATTTGTTCAGGGTTCCTGCGATAGCTCACCTACTCTTCACAAAAGGACACCGTGGTATCTTTAATAATGCTCAGCAACTGTTGTTGTTTCGTACGCAGCTTGTGGCTGCTGGTTGCATCATTTCTGGAAGCTCAGCTGTGCCGCTGATGCAGTGCCCCTGTCAAGCTGGTACTTATTTTGCCAACCTCAGAAGGACGAGTCAACCCACCTCGTGTTATTTCAACAGCTCAACAGGGACTTGAACTCAAGACCCTGAGACTTTAAGCCAGCCACCTTAACCGTTAAGCCGACACGAGGCTTGTCCACCAAGTCAATGCAGGTAGACGGGCCATCCAGTTTAACGTCCATCCGAGAGACAGCACACACACACCGATGAATCACCCTGCCTGTGAAACGCCAGGATGTCAGTTTATAGCTGAGTCGGGATTCGAGCCCAGGCTAGACAGTTTAAAGGCAAATGTGGGTACCTGTCAGCCATCCTGCCAGGTGCCAGACCATCTTGGTGCGCAAAATCACCACCGACATGAGCCAGTTCGGTAGGGTAAAAGGTCGTACCTGCTGTGCTTTCTGGAACAGGACTGTCATAACATCAAGAACACATGGTGGGTTAATATTTAAGGGTGACCGACACATATTTTGATATTTAAGTGGTGTTTGATATTTAAGGATTTGCTTTATAGTATATAAATATAATGTGTGAGGGAAATAGCGTTACGTCACAAAACTTCATGGGTGAGGGATGTACCCCAAGTACCACCACCCCAGACTCCGAGAATGAATGCAAGCTACCTTCTCTCGCCATCCAGTAAATATCACATAACTCCGGCTCTTACACCGCACAAAGAACCCGATACATTGAGAGAGCATGATGTAACGCAGGCTTGATGGGCCAAATGGCCTCATCACTGCATCTCGTGTGTCTCTCCTCGGCAAAATTGTCATTGAACTCCGTTAATATTTAAAAACAGAGCAAAGAATTCCACACACGACGCGAATCCAATGAACCTGAAATACGACTCAACATGTCATTTCGCCACGATCTACTTAAGTTACAGTTACAGTGCGAGCGAAACGAGCGGCAACCAACCATGTGGCGATCCGCGATCCAACACGACCGACTACACGAGCCGGATACCTGAGGAAAACCGAACGATTGCCAAACGGAATGAAGCACAAATATACCTGGTTAGTTAATGTCACGGTACCTAGTTAATGTAGTGATACCAACTTCCTGACGAATGGTGTATTCAGGAATACCGCGCAACACGACACCACTCTTACATCATACAACTCATTCGAACGATTGATTCATTCATTCATCGATTGATTCATTCATTGATTGATTCATTCATTCATTCATTCATTCCCCTTACCTCTCCAGTTAACGTGCTTTTTGGAATGCTGAAAATTCGAAATTCGAATGGCGTGGCGGTCTAAATAGGAAAAGGTGACGTGGGAAGGGCGGGGCGGGGCCTCGCGGTTTATCTTGTTCCCTCGTTTTTTTTTTACCTAATCATAACTCATAAGGGAGGTAAGAGGGCGGGCCGGTTTATCCGTGGAGGAGAGCCAGAACAGAGCGATCACCTCTGATCTCCAAACTGCCTGGATAGGAGGGAAAGTTCATTAATTGCAGCCAACATCGGTCACATGGTGTGGCAGCCATATTGTATTGAAGGGAAATAGTAAATGATTATATATATTAGTAGGGGTGCCAAAGTGCAAAAATGTGCCTATTTAAGGTTTTAGGTGGTCAAACATGTTGTACTTTTTTCTTATGTGTTTTTGGTAGGTATGTGGCGGGCACAAGGGGCAATAATTCCGCGCACCAGTGGGTGGCGCGAGCGTCCAGGCCGGGAACGAAAACGCATGCCCCGCCTTTCGACCGATCGGTCACGCCCGGGGGCAAGGCGTGGCCTCGGGACATATATGCGGGCTCTAAGCTCGAGCCCGCCCAGTGCTGAAGTGTGAGCTCTTAATAAAGCCTTTGTTTGTACCAACGCGTTGTGGCCTACCTCTCTGGCAATCGAGTCGTGTGTGCACAGCACCACACTGGTGACCCCGATTGGTTCAGCCGTTGCTGACCCCCGAACGCGCCATGGCTACCAACGCCGTCGCCGTCAAACTCCCCGAGTTTTGGGAAGCGCAAGCCGACGTTTGGTTTGTGCAGGCCGAAGCTCAATTTCAGCTCCGAGGCATCACGGCGGACGAGACCCGGTACGACCACGTGGTCGCCGCCCTCGGGCCCGGCACTGCTGCCCGAGTCGTGTCCATCCTTCGGCGCCCGCCGGGTGACCACAAGTACGAGGCGCTCAAACGTCTCCTCCTCGCCACGTTCGGGCTCACAGAGGTCGAACGTGCCGACCGCCTCATGGACCTTCCCGCCCTCGGCGACACACGACCATCCGTCCGAATGGATTTCGTGCTGTCCCTGCTTGGAGACCAGCGCCCGGATTTCTTATTCCGAGCACTTTTCCTACGCCAGCTACCTGCACAGGTGCGCCTCGCGCTGGCCGGTTCCAAACTAACGAAACCCCGCGCCCTGGCTGGAGAGGCCGACAAGTATTTCGCGGCCTGCGACACGCGGTCGGTGTACGGTGCTGCCGTAGTGGCTCCCGGTGCGGAGGCTCCAGCACCCCCTGCTTCCCTCGTGGCCGCTGCTACGCCCCGCCCACTGCCGCCGCCGCCGCCACCACCGCCGCCGCCGACACGGCCGCCGCGGGGGCCACCGGTACAAACCTGGTGCTACTACCATGCCAGATTCGGCCGCAAGGCTAAAACGTGCCGCCCGCTGTGTTCTTTTGACAGGTCGGGAAACGACCGGCGCTCACTTGCGGCCATGAGCGTCGGCCATTCCAGCAGCCTCCTGTTCATCACGGACACCTTGTCCGGGCACCGTTTTCTTTGCGACACAGGAGCGCAGGTAAGCGTCCTCCCTGCCTCCACGTCCGACAAGCAAGCCGCGGGCCAGGGCCCCGCTTTGATTGCCGCCAACAGTACACCCATCCGCACATTCGGGAAGCGTTGCCTCTCACTGCGGTTCGGAGGGCAGCGCTTTCAATGGTCGTTCGTGACCGCCAGCGTGCCAATGGCCCTGCTGGGCGCGGACTTCCTATGTGCGCATGGGCTGTTGGTCGACGTTAAGCGCAGACGTCTCGTCCAGGCCGAAACCTTCAGCTCGCTCGCTTGTTCGCTGAGCGGCTCACTGAGCTCATCCTACATGCCATCTTTATCGACCCAGACACCAACTTACAGCCTCAACTACACATATGCTGGACCTGGAGGAAAGGAGGCAAATAGCTATGGAGATAGCAGGCAACAACAACCGCATCCCCCGAAACTCACAGATGGAGACAGCAACCAACAACATGTATGGTGAGATCCTCTTCATCATCATCATACACCCTGCCCTATGCGGAGATTTGGTGCTGCCGAAGCAGGTTGCCAGGCTACAATGATGGTCGGGTCGCCACTCCGACTCAGGAAGTCAGGGCGGTGCTTTGCAATTTGTTCAGGGTTCCTGCGATAGCTCACCTACTCTTCACAAAAGGACACCGTGGTATCTTTAATAATGCTCAGCAACTGTTGTTGTTTCGTACGCAGCTTGTGGCTGCTGGTTGCATCATTTCTGGAAGCTCAGCTGTGCCGCTGATGCAGTGCCCCTGTCAAGCTGGTACTTATTTTGCCAACCTCAGAAGGACGAGTCAACCCACCTCGTGTTATTTCAACAGCTCAACAGGGACTTGAACTCAAGACCCTGAGACTTTAAGCCAGCCACCTTAACCGTTAAGCCGACACGAGGCTTGTCCACCAAGTCAATGCAGGTAGACGGGCCATCCAGTTTAACGTCCATCCGAGAGACAGCACACACACACCGATGAATCACCCTGCCTGTGAAACGC
>NW_027618097.1:0-85508 GCF_964187855.1 Myxine glutinosa | reverse complement strand
AACACTAACACAAGTGCGAAAAGTGTTTTTTCCACACTAATACAAGTGCAAAAGTGGTTTCCTGCACCAACACAAGTGCGAAAAGTGGTTTTTCAACACTAACACAAGTGCGAAAAGTGGTTTCCTGCACCAACACAAGTGCGAAAAGTGGTTTTTCAACACTAACACAAGTGCGAAAAGTGGTTTTTCAACACTATCACAAGTGCAAAAAGTGTTTTTTCCACACTAATACAAGTGCAAAAGTGGTTTCCTGCACCAACACAAGTGCATAAAGTGGTTTTTCAACACTAACAAAAGTGCGAAAAGTGGTTTTTCAACACTAACACAAGTGCGACAAGTGGTTTTTCAACACTAAAACAAGTGCAAAAAGTGGTTTTTCCACACTAATACAAGTGCAAAAGTGGTTTCCTGCACCAACACAAGTGCGAAAAGTGGTTTTTCAACACTAACACAAGTGTGAAAAGTGGTTTTTCAACACTATCACAAGTGCAATAAGTGTTTTTTCCACACTAATACATGTGCAAAAGTGGTTTCCTGCACCAACACAAGTGCGAACAGTGGTTTTTCAACACTAACACAAGTGCGAAAAGTGGTTTTTCAACACTAGCACAAGTGCCAAAAGTGTTTTTTCTACACTAATACAAGTGCAAAAGTGGTTTCCTGCACCAACACAAGTGCGAAAAGTGGTTTTTCAACACTAACACAAGTGCGAAAAGTGGTTTTTCAACACTAACACAAGTGCGAAAAGTGGTTTTTCAACACTAACACAAGTGCGAAAAGTGGTTTTTCCACACTAATACAAGTGCAAAAGTGGTTTCCTGCACCAACACAAGTGCGAAAAGTGGTTTTTCAACACTAACACAAGTGCGAAAAGTGGTTTTTCAACACTATCACAAGTGCAAAAAGTGGTTTTTCCACACTAATACAAGTGCAAAAGTGGTTTCCTGCACCAACACAAGTGCGAAAAGTGGTTTTTCAACACTAACACAAGTGTGAAAAGTGGTTTTTCAACACTATCACAAGTGCAAAAAGTGTTTTTTTCCACACCAATACAAGTGCAAAAGTGGTTTCCTGCACCAACACAAGTGCGAAAAGTGGTTTGTCAACACTAACACAAGTGCGAAAAGTGGTTTTTCAACACTAACACAAGTGCGAAAAGTGTTTTTCCACACTTATACAAGTGCAAAAGTGGTTTCCTGCACCAACACAAGTGCGAAAAGTGGTTTTTCAACACTAACACAAGTGCGAAAAGTGGTTTTTCAAAACTAACACAAGTGCGAAAAGTGGTTTTTCAACACTAACACAAGTGCGAAAAGTGGTTTTTCCACAATAATACAAGTGCAAAAGTGGTTTCCTGCACCAACACAAGTGCGAAAAGTGGTTTTTCAACACTAACACAAGTGCGAAAAGTGGTTTTTCAACACTAACACAAGTGCGAAAAGTGGTTTTTCAACACTAACACAAGTGCAAAAAGTGGTTTTTTCCACACTAATACAAGTGCAAAAGTGGTTTTCTGCACCAACACAAGTGCGAAAAGTGGTTTTTCAACACTAACACAAGTGCGAAAAGTGGTTTTTCAACACTATCACAAGTGCAATAAGTGTTTTTTCCACACTAATACAAGTGCAAAAGTGGTTTCCTGCACCAACACAAGTGCGAAAAGTGGTTTTTCAACACTAACACAAGTGCAAAAAGTGGTTTTTCAACACTAACACAAGTGCGAAAAGTGGTTTTTCAACACTAACACAAGTGCGAAAAGTGGTTTTTCAACACTAACACAAGTGCGAAAAGTGTTTTTTCCACACTAATACAAGTGCAAAAGTGGTTTCCTGCACCAACACAAGTGCGAAAAGTGGTTTTTCAACACTAACACAAGTGCGAAAAGTGGTTTTTCAACACTAACACAAGTGCGAAAAGTGGTTTTTCAACATTAACACAAGTGCGAAAAGTGGTTTTTCCACACTAATACAAGTGCAAAAGTGGTTTCCTGCACCAACACAAGTGCAAAAAGTGGTTTTTCAACACTAACACAAGTGCGAAAAGTGGTTTTTCAACACTAACACAAGTGCGAAAAGTGGTTTTTCCACACTAATACAAGTGCAAAAGTGGTTTCCTGCACCAACACAAGTGCGAAAAGTGGTTTTTCAACACTAACACAAGTGCGAAAAGTGGTTTTTCAACACTAACACAAGTGCGAAAAGTGGTTTTTCCACACTAATACAAGTGCAAAAGTGGTTTCCTGCACCAACACAAGTGCGAAAAGTGGTTTTTCAACACTAACACAAGTGCGAAAAGTGGTTTTTCAACACTAACACAAGTGCGAAAAGTGGTTTTTCCACACTAATGCAAGTGCAAAAGTGGTTTCCTGCACCAACACAAGTGCGAAAAGTGGTTTTTCAACACTAACACAAGTGCGAAAAGTGGTTTTTCAACACTATCACAAGTGCAAAAAGTGTTTTTTCCACACCAATACAAGTGCAAAAGTGGTTTCCTGCACCAACACAAGTGCGAAAAGTGGTTTTTCAACACTAACACAAGTGCGAAAAGTGTTTTTTCAACACTAACACAAGTGCGAAAAGTGGTTTTTCAACACTAACACAAGTGGGAAAAGTGGTTTTTCCACACTAATACAAGTGCAAAAGTGGTTTCCTGCACCAACACAAGTGCGAAAAGTGGTTTTTCAACACTAACACAAGTGCAAAAAGTGGTTTTTCAACACTATCACAAGTGCAAAAAGTGTTTTTTCCACACTAATACAAGTGCAAAAGTGGTTTCCTGCACCAACACAAGTGCGAAAAGTGGTTTTTCAACACTAACACAAGTGCGAAAAGTGGTTTTACAACACTAACACAAGTGCGAAAAGTGGTTTTTCAACACTAACACAAGTGCGAAAAGTGGTTTTTCCACACTAATACAAGTGCAAAAGTGGTTTCCTGCTCCAACACAAGTGCGAAAAGTGGTTTTTCAACACTAACACAAGTGCGAAAAGTGGTTTTTCAACACTATCACAAGTGCAATAAGTGTTTTTTCCACACTAATACAAGTGCAAAAGTGGTTTCCTGCACCAACACAAGTGCGAAAAGTGGTTTTTCAACACTAACACAAGTGCGAAAAGTGGTTTTTCAACACTAACACAAGTGCGAAAAGTGGTTTTTCAACACTAACACAAGTGCGAAAAGTGGTTTTTCAACACTAACACAAGTGCGAAAAGTGGTTTTTCAACATTAATAAAGTGCGAAAAGTGGTTTTTTCCACACTAATACAAGTGCAAAAGTGGTTTCCTGCACCAACACAAGTGCAAAAAGTGGTTTTTCAACACTAACACAAGTGCGAAAAGTGGTTTTTCAACACTAACACAAGTGCGAAAAGTGGTTTTTCCACACTAATACAAGTGCAAAAGTGGTTTCCTGCACCAACACAAGTGCGAAAAGTGGTTTTTCAACACTAACACAAGTGCGAAAAGTGGTTTTTCAACACTAACACAAGTGCGAAAAGTGGTTTTTCCACACTAATACAAGTGCAAAAGTGGTTTCCTGCACCAACACAAGTGCGAAAAGTGGTTTTTCAACACTAACACAAGTGCGAAAAGTGGTTTTTCAACACTAACACAAGTGCGAAAAGTGTTTTTTCCACACTAATACAAGTGCAAAAGTGGTTTCCTGCACCAACACAAGTGCGAAAAGTGGTTTTTCAACACTAACACAAGTGCGAAAAGTGGTTTTTCAACACTAACACAAGTGCGAAAAGTGGTTTTTCCACACTAATACAAGTGCAAAAGTGGTTTCCTGCACCAACACAAGTGCGAAAAGTGCTTTTTCAACACTAACACAAGTGCGAAAAGTGTTTTTTCAACACTATCACAAGTGCAAAAAGTGTTTTTTCCACACTAATACAAGTGCAAAAGTGGTTTCCTGCACCAACACAAGTGCGACAAGTGGTTTTTCAACACTAACACAAGTGCGAAAAGTGGTTTTTCAACACTAACACAAGTGCGAAAAGTGGTTTTTCAACACTAACACAAGTGCGAAAAGTGTTTTTTCCACACTAATACAAGTGCAAAAGTGGTTTCCTGCACCAACACAAGTGCGAAAAGTGGTTTTTCAACACTAACACAAGTGCGAAAAGTGGTTTCCTGCACCAACACAAGTGCGAAAAGTGGTTTTTCAACACTAACACAAGTGCGAAAAGTGGTTTTTCAACACTATCACAAGTGCAAAAAGTGTTTTTTCCACACTAATACAAGTGCAAAAGTGGTTTCCTGCACCAACACAAGTGCGAAAAGTGGTTTTTCAACACTAACACAAGTGCGAAAAGTGGTTTTTCAACACTATCACAAGTGCAAAAAGAGGTTTTTCCACACTAATACAAGTGCAAAAGTGGTTTCCTGCACCAACGCAAGGGCGAAAAGTGGTTTTTCAACACTAACACAAGTGCGAAAAGTGGTTTTTCAACACTATCACAAGTGCAAAAAGTGTTTTTTCCACACTAATACAAGTGCAAAAGTGGTTTCCTGCACCAACACAAGTGCATAAAGTGGTTTTTCAACACTAACAAAAGTGCGAAAAGTGGTTTTTCAACACTAACACAAGTGCAACAAGTGGTTTTTCAACACTAAAACAAGTGCAAAAAGTGGTTTTTCCACACTAATACAAGTGCAAAAGTGGTTTCCTGCACCAACACAAGTGCGAAAAGTGGTTTTTCAACACTAACACAAGTGTGAAAAGTGGTTTTTCAACACTATCACAAGTGCAATAAGTGTTTTTTCCACACTAATACATGTGCAAAAGTGGTTTCCTGCACCAACACAAGTGCGAACAGTGGTTTTTCAACACTAACACAAGTGCGAAAAGTGGTTTTTCAACACTAGCACAAGTGCCAAAAGTGTTTTTTCTACACTAATACAAGTGCAAAAGTGGTTTCCTGCACCAACACAAGTGCGAAAAGTGGTTTTTCAACACTAACACAAGTGCGAAAAGTGGTTTTTCAACACTAACACAAGTGCGAAAAGTGGTTTTTCAACACTAACACAAGTGCGAAAAGTGGTTTTTCCACACTAATACAAGTGCAAAAGTGGTTTCCTGCACCAACACAAGTGCGAAAAGTGGTTTTTCAACACTAACACAAGTGCGAATAGTGGTTTTTCAACACTAACACAAGTGCGAAAAGTGGTTTTTCAACACTAGCACAAGTGCGAAAAGTGGTTTTTCCACACTAGTACAAGTGCAAAAGTGGTTTCCTGCACCAACACAAGTGCGAAAAGTGGTTTTTCAACACTAACACAAGTGCGAAAAGTGGTTTTTCAACACTAACACAAGTGCAAAAAGTGGTTTTTCCACACTAATACAAGTGCAGAAGTGGTTTCCTGCACCAACACAAGTGCGAAAAGTGGTTTTTCAACACTAACACAAGTGCGAAAAGTGGTTTTTCAACACTATCACAAGTGCAAAAGGTGTTTTTCCCACACTAATACAAGTGCAAAAGTGGTTTCCTGCACCAACACAAGTGCGAAAAGTGGTTTTTCAACACTAACACAAGTGCGAAAAGTCGTTTTTCAACACTAACACAAGTGCGAAAAGTGTTTTTTCCACACTAATACAAGTGCAAAAGTGGTTTCCTGCACCAACACAAGTGCGAAAAGTGGTTTTTCAACACTATCACAAGTGCGAAAAGTGGTTTTTCAACACTAACACAAGTGCGAAAAGTGTTTTTTCCACACTAATACAAGTGCAAAAGTGGTTTCCTGCACCAACACAAGTGCGAAAAGTGGTTTTTCAACACTAACACAAGTGCGAAAAGTGGTTTCCTGCACCAACACAAGTGCGAAAAGTGGTTTTTCAACACTAACACAAGTGCGAAAAGTGGTTTTTCAACACTATCACAAGTGCAAAAAGTGTTTTTTCCACACTAATACAAGTGCAAAAGTGGTTTCCTGCACCAACACAAGTGCATAAAGTGGTTTTTCAACACTAACAAAAGTGCGAAAAGTGGTTTTTCAACACTAACACAAGTGCGACAAGTGGTTTTTCAACACTAAAACAAGTGCAAAAAGTGGTTTTTCCACACTAATACAAGTGCAAAAGTGGTTTCCTGCACCAACACAAGTGCGAAAAGTGGTTTTTCAACACTAACACAAGTGTGAAAAGTGGTTTTTCAACACTATCACAAGTGCAATAAGTGTTTTTTCCACACTAATACATGTGCAAAAGTGGTTTCCTGCACCAACACAAGTGCGAACAGTGGTTTTTCAACACTAACACAAGTGCGAAAAGTGGTTTTTCAACACTAGCACAAGTGCCAAAAGTGTTTTTTCTACACTAATACAAGTGCAAAAGTGGTTTCCTGCACCAACACAAGTGCGAAAAGTGGTTTTTCAACACTAACACAAGTGCGAAAAGTGGTTTTTCAACACTAACACAAGTGCGAAAAGTGGTTTTTCAACACTAACACAAGTGCGAAAAGTGGTTTTTCCACACTAATACAAGTGCAAAAGTGGTTTCCTGCACCAACACAAGTGCGAAAAGTGGTTTTTCAACACTAACACAAGTGCGAAAAGTGGTTTTTCAACACTATCACAAGTGCAAAAAGTGGTTTTTCCACACTAATACAAGTGCAAAAGTGGTTTCCTGCACCAACACAAGTGCGAAAAGTGGTTTTTCAACACTAACACAAGTGTGAAAAGTGGTTTTTCAACACTATCACAAGTGCAAAAAGTGTTTTTTTCCACACCAATACAAGTGCAAAAGTGGTTTCCTGCACCAACACAAGTGCGAAAAGTGGTTTGTCAACACTAACACAAGTGCGAAAAGTGGTTTTTCAACACTAACACAAGTGCGAAAAGTGTTTTTCCACACTTATACAAGTGCAAAAGTGGTTTCCTGCACCAACACAAGTGCGAAAAGTGGTTTTTCAACACTAACACAAGTGCGAAAAGTGGTTTTTCAAAACTAACACAAGTGCGAAAAGTGGTTTTTCAACACTAACACAAGTGCGAAAAGTGGTTTTTCCACAATAATACAAGTGCAAAAGTGGTTTCCTGCACCAACACAAGTGCGAAAAGTGGTTTTTCAACACTAACACAAGTGCGAAAAGTGGTTTTTCAACACTAACACAAGTGCGAAAAGTGGTTTTTCAACACTAACACAAGTGCAAAAAGTGGTTTTTCCACACTAATACAAGTGCAAAAGTGGTTTTCTGCACCAACACAAGTGCGAAAAGTGGTTTTTCAACACTAACACAAGTGCGAAAAGTGGTTTTTCAACACTATCACAAGTGCAATAAGTGTTTTTTCCACACTAATACAAGTGCAAAAGTGGTTTCCTGCACCAACACAAGTGCGAAAAGTGGTTTTTCAACACTAACACAAGTGCAAAAAGTGGTTTTTCAACACTAACACAAGTGCGAAAAGTGGTTTTTCAACACTAACACAAGTGCGAAAAGTGGTTTTTCAACACTAACACAAGTGCGAAAAGTGTTTTTTCCACACTAATACAAGTGCAAAAGTGGTTTCCTGCACCAACACAAGTGCGAAAAGTGGTTTTTCAACACTAACACAAGTGCGAAAAGTGGTTTTTCAACACTAACACAAGTGCGAAAAGTGGTTTTTCAACATTAACACAAGTGCGAAAAGTGGTTTTTCCACACTAATACAAGTGCAAAAGTGGTTTCCTGCACCAACACAAGTGCAAAAAGTGGTTTTTCAACACTAACACAAGTGCGAAAAGTGGTTTTTCAACACTAACACAAGTGCGAAAAGTGGTTTTTCCACACTAATACAAGTGCAAAAGTGGTTTCCTGCACCAACACAAGTGCGAAAAGTGGTTTTTCAACACTAACACAAGTGCGAAAAGTGGTTTTTCAACACTAACACAAGTGCGAAAAGTGGTTTTTCCACACTAATACAAGTGCAAAAGTGGTTTCCTGCACCAACACAAGTGCGAAAAGTGGTTTTTCAACACTAACACAAGTGCGAAAAGTGGTTTTTCAACACTAACACAAGTGCGAAAAGTGGTTTTTCCACACTAATGCAAGTGCAAAAGTGGTTTCCTGCACCAACACAAGTGCGAAAAGTGGTTTTTCAACACTAACACAAGTGCGAAAAGTGGTTTTTCAACACTATCACAAGTGCAAAAAGTGTTTTTTCCACACCAATACAAGTGCAAAAGTGGTTTCCTGCACCAACACAAGTGCGAAAAGTGGTTTTTCAACACTAACACAAGTGCGAATAGTGTTTTTTCAACACTAACACAAGTGCGAAAAGTGGTTTTTCAACACTAACACAAGTGGGAAAAGTGGTTTTTCCACACTAATACAAGTGCAAAAGTGGTTTCCTGCACCAACACAAGTGCGAAAAGTGGTTTTTCAACACTAACACAAGTGCAAAAAGTGGTTTTTCAACACTATCACAAGTGCAAAAAGTGTTTTTTCCACACTAATACAAGTGCAAAAGTGGTTTCCTGCACCAACACAAGTGCGAAAAGTGGTTTTTCAACACTAACACAAGTGCGAAAAGTGGTTTTACAACACTAACACAAGTGCGAAAAGTGGTTTTTCAACACTAACACAAGTGCGAAAAGTGGTTTTTCCACACTAATACAAGTGCAAAAGTGGTTTCCTGCTCCAACACAAGTGCGAAAAGTGGTTTTTCAACACTAACACAAGTGCGAAAAGTGGTTTTTCAACACTATCACAAGTGCAATAAGTGTTTTTTCCACACTAATACAAGTGCAAAAGTGGTTTCCTGCACCAACACAAGTGCGAAAAGTGGTTTTTCAACACTAACACAAGTGCGAAAAGTGGTTTTTCAACACTAACACAAGTGCGAAAAGTGGTTTTTCAACACTAACACAAGTGCGAAAAGTGGTTTTTCAACACTAACACAAGTGCGAAAAGTGGTTTTTCAACATTAATAAAGTGCGAAAAGTGGTTTTTCCACACTAATACAAGTGCAAAAGTGGTTTCCTGCACCAACACAAGTGCAAAAAGTGGTTTTTCAACACTAACACAAGTGCGAAAAGTGGTTTTTCAACACTAACACAAGTGCGAAAAGTGGTTTTTCCACACTAATACAAGTGCAAAAGTGGTTTCCTGCACCAACACAAGTGCGAAAAGTGGTTTTTCAACACTAACACAAGTGCGAAAAGTGGTTTTTCAACACTAACACAAGTGCGAAAAGTGGTTTTTCCACACTAATACAAGTGCAAAAGTGGTTTCCTGCACCAACACAAGTGCGAAAAGTGGTTTTTCAACACTAACACAAGTGCGAAAAGTGGTTTTTCAACACTAACACAAGTGCGAAAAGTGTTTTTTCCACACTAATACAAGTGCAAAAGTGGTTTCCTGCACCAACACAAGTGCGAAAAGTGGTTTTTCAACACTAACACAAGTGCGAAAAGTGGTTTTTCAACACTAACACAAGTGCGAAAAGTGGTTTTTCCACACTAATACAAGTGCAAAAGTGGTTTCCTGCACCAACACAAGTGCGAAAAGTGCTTTTTCAACACTAACACAAGTGCGAAAAGTGTTTTTTCAACACTATCACAAGTGCAAAAAGTGTTTTTTCCACACTAATACAAGTGCAAAAGTGGTTTCCTGCACCAACACAAGTGCGACAAGTGGTTTTTCAACACTAACACAAGTGCGAAAAGTGGTTTTTCAACACTAACACAAGTGCGAAAAGTGGTTTTTCAACACTAACACAAGTGCGAAAAGTGGTTTTTCCACACTAATACAAGTGCAAAAGTGGTTTCCTGCACCAACACAAGTGCGAAAAGTGGTTTTTCAACACTAACAAAAGTGCGAAAAGTGGTTTTTCAACACTAACACAAGTGCGACAAGTGGTTTTTCAACACTAACACAAGTGCAAAAAGTGGTTTTTCCACACTAATACAAGTGCAAAAGTGGTTTCCTGCACCAACACAAGTGCGAAAAGTGGTTTTTCAACACTAACACAAGTGTGAAAAGTGGTTTTTCAACACTATCACAAGTGCAATAAGTGTTTTTTCCACACTAATACATGTGCAAAAGTGGTTTCCTGCACCAACACAAGTGCGAACAGTGGTTTTTCAACACTAACACAAGTGCGAAAAGTGGTTTTTCAACACTAACACAAGTGCGAAAAGTGTTTTTTCTACACTAATACAAGTGCAAAAGTGGTTTCCTGCACCAACACAAGTGCGAAAAGTGGTTTTTCAACACTAACACCAGTGCGAAAAGTGGTTTTTCAACACTAACACAAGTGCGAAAAGTGGTTTTTCAACACTAACACAAGTGCGAAAAGTGGTTTTTCCACACTAATACAAGTGCAAAAGTGGTTTCCTGCACCAACACAAGTGCGAAAAGTGGTTTTTCAACACTAACACAAGTGCGAAAAGTGGTTTTTCAACACTATCACAAGTGCAAAAAGTGGTTTTTCCACACTAATACAAGTGCAAAAGTGGTTTCCTGCACCAACACAAGTGCGAAAAGTGGTTTTTCAACACTAACAGAAGTGCGAAAAGTGGTTTTTCAACACTAACACAAGTGCGAAAAGTGGTTTTTCCACACTAATACAAGTGCAAAAGTGGTTTCCTGCACCAACACAAGTGCGAAAAGTGGTTTTTCAACACTAACACAAGTGCAAAAAGTGGTTTTTCAACACTATCACAAGTGCAAAAAGTGTTTTTCCACACTAATACAAGTGCAAAAGTGGTTTCCTGCACCAACACAAGTGCGAAAAGTGGTTTTTCAACACTAACACAAGTGCGAATAGTGGTTTTTCAACACTAACACAAGTGCGAAAAGTGGTTTTTCAACACTAACACAAGTGCAAAAAGTGTTTTTCCCACACTAATACAAGTGCAAAAGTGGTTTCCTGCACCAACACAAGTGCGAAAAGTGGTTTTTCAACACTAACACAAGTGCGAAAAGTCGTTTTTCAACACTAACACAAGTGCGAAAAGTGTTTTTTCCACACTAATACAAGTGCATAAGTGGTTTCCTGCACCAACACAAGTGCGAAAAGTGGTTTTTCAACACTAACACAAGTGCGAAAAGTGGTTTTTCAACACTAACACAAGTGCGAAAAGTGTTTTTTCCACACTAATACAAGTGCAAAAGTGGTTTCCTGCACCAACACAAGTGCGAAAAGTGGTTTTTCAACACTAACACAAGTGCGAAAAGTGGTTTCCTGCACCAACACAAGTGCGAAAAGTGGTTTTTCAACACTAACACAAGTGCGAAAAGTGGTTTTTCAACACTATCACAAGTGCAAAAAGTGTTTTTTCCACACTAATACAAGTGCAAAAGTGGTTTCCTGCACCAACACAAGTGCATAAAGTGGTTTTTCAACACTAACAAAAGTGCGAAAAGTGGTTTTTCAACACTAACACAAGTGCGACAAGTGGTTTTTCAACACTAACACAAGTGCAAAAAGTGGTTTTTCCACACTAATACAAGTGCAAAAGTGGTTTCCTGCACCAACACAAGTGCGAAAAGTGGTTTTTCAACACTAACACAAGTGTGAAAAGTGGTTTTTCAACACTATCACAAGTGCAATAAGTGTTTTTTCCACACTAATACATGTGCAAAAGTGGTTTCCTGCACCAACACAAGTGCGAACAGTGGTTTTTCAACACTAACACAAGTGCGAAAAGTGGTTTTTCAACACTAACACAAGTGCGAAAAGTGTTTTTTCTACACTAATACAAGTGCAAAAGTGGTTTCCTGCACCAACACAAGTGCGAAAAGTGGTTTTTCAACACTAACACAAGTGCGAAAAGTGGTTTTTCAACACTAACACAAGTGTGAAAAGTGGTTTTTCAACACTAACACAAGTGCGAAAAGTGGTTTTTCAACACTAACACAAGTGCGAAAAGTGGTTTTTCCACACTAATACAAGTTCAAAAGTGGTTTCCTGCACCAACACAAGTGTGAAAAGTGGTTTTTCAACACTAACACAAGTGCGAAAAGTGGTTTTTCAACACTATCACAAGTGCAAAAAGTGGTTTTTCCACACTAATACAAGTGCAAAAGTGGTTTCCTGCACCAACACAAGTGCGAAAAGTGGTTTTTCAACACTAACAGAAGTGCGAAAAGTGGTTTTTCAACACTAACACAAGTGCGAAAAGTGGTTTTTCCACACTAATACAAGTGCAAAAGTGGTTTCCTGCACCAACACAAGTGCGAAAAGTGGTTTTTCAACACTAACACAAGTGCAAAAAGTGGTTTTTCAACACTATCACAAGTGCAAAAAGTGTTTTTCCACACTAATACAAGTGCAAAAGTGGTTTCCTGCACCAACACAAGTGCGAAAAGTGGTTTTTCAACACTAACACAAGTGCGAATAGTGGTTTTTCAACACTAACACAAGTGCGCAAAGTGGTTTTTCAACACTAACACAAGTGCGAAAAGTGGTTTTCCACACTAGTACAAGTGCAAAAGTGGTTTCCTGCACCAACACAAGTGCGAAAAGTGGTTTTTCAACACTAACACAAGTGCGAAAAGTGGTTTTTCAACACTAACACAAGTGCAAAAAGTGGTTTTTCCACACTAATACAAGTGCAAAAGTGGTTTCCTGCACAAACACAAGTGCGAAAAGTGGTTTTTCAACACTAACACAAGTGCGAAAAGTGGTTTTTCAACACTATCACAAGTGCAAAAAGTGTTTTTCCCACACTAATACAAGTGCAAAAGTGGTTTCCTGCACCAACACAAGTGCGAAAAGTGGTTTTTCAACACTAACACAAGTGCGAAAAGTCGTTTTTCAACACTAACACAAGTGCGAAAAGTGTTTTTTCCACACTAATACAAGTGCAAAAGTGGTTTCCTGCACCAACACAAGTGCGAAAAGTGGTTTTTCAACACTAACACAAGTGCGAAAAGTGGTTTTTCAACACTAACACAAGTGCGAAAAGTGTTTTTTCCACACTAATACAAGTGCAAAAGTGGTTTCCTGCACCAACACAAGTGCGAAAAGTGGTTTTTCAACACTAACACAAGTGCGAAAAGTGGTTTCCTGCACCAACACAAGTGCGAAAAGTGGTTTTTCAACACTAACACAAGTGCGAAAAGTGGTTTTTCAACACTATCACAAGTGCAAAAAGTGTTTTTTCCACACTAATACAAGTGCAAAAGTGGTTTCCTGCACCAACACAAGTGCGAAAAGTGGTTTTTCAACACTAACACAAGTGCGAAAAGTGGTTTTTCAACACTATCACAAGTGCAAAAAGAGGTTTTTCCACACTAATACAAGTGCAAAAGTGGTTTCCTGCACCAACGCAAGGGCGAAAAGTGGTTTTTCAACACTAACACAAGTGCGAAAAGTGGTTTTTCAACACTATCACAAGTGCAAAAAGTGGTTTTTCCACACTAATACAAGTGCGAAAAGTGGTTTCCTGCACCAACACAAGTGCGAAAAGTGGTTTTTCAACAATAACACAAGTGCGAAAAGTGGTTTTTCAACACTAACACAAGTGCGAAAAGTGGTTTTTCCACACTAATAGAAGTGCAAAAGTGGTTTCCTGCACCAACACAAGTGCAAAAAGTGGTTTTTCAACACTAACACAAGTGCAAAAAGTGGTTTTTCAACACCATCACAAGTGCAAAAAGTGTTTTTCCACACTAATACAAGTGCATAAGTGGTTTCCTGCACCAACACAAGTGCGAAAAGTGGTTTTTCAACACTAACACAAGTGCAAAAAGTGGTTTTTCAACACTATCACAAGTGCAAAAAGTGTTTTTTCCACACTAATACAAGTGCAAAAGTGGTTTCCTGCACCAACACAAGTGCGAAAAGTGGTTTTTCAACACTAACACAAGTGCGAAAAGTGGTTTTTCAACACTAACACAAGTGCGAAAAGTGTTTTTTCCACACTAATACAAGTGCAAAAGTGGTTTCCTGCACCAACACAAGTGCGAAAAGTGGTTTTTCAACACTAACACAAGTGCGAAAAGTGGTTTTTCAACACTAACACAAGTGCGAAAAGTGGCTTTTCAACACTAACACAAGTGCGAAAAGTGGTTTTTCCACACTAATACAAGTGCAAAAGTGGTTTCCTGCACCAACACAAGTGCGAAAAGTGGTTTTTCAACACTAACACGAGTGCGAAAAGTGGTTTTTCAACACTAACACAAGTGCGAAAAGTGGTTTTTCAACACTAACACAAGTGTCAAAATTGGTTTTTCAACACTAATACAAGTGCAAAAGTGGTTTCCTGCACCAACACAAGTGCGAAAAGTGGTTTTTCAACACTAACACAAGTGCGAAAAGTGGTTTTTCAACACTATCACAAGTGCAATAAGTGTTTTTTTCACACTAATACAAGTGCAAAAGTGGTTTCCTGCACCAACACAAGTGCGAAAAGTGGTTTTTCAACACTAACACAAGTGCGAAAAGTGGTTTTTCCACACTAATACATGTGCAAAAGTGGTTTCCTGCACCAACACAAGTGCGAAAAGTGGTTTTTCAACACTAACACAAGTGCAAAAAGTGGTTTTTCAACACTAACACAAGTGCGAAAAGTGGTTTTTCCACACTAATACAAGTGCAAAAGTGGTTTCCTGCACCAACACAAGTGCGAAAAGTGGTTTTTCAACACTAACACAAGTGCGAAAAGTGGTTTTTCAACACTATCACAAGTGCAAAAAGTGTTTTTTCCACACTAATACAAGTGCAAAAGTGGTTTCCTGCACCAACACAAGTGCGAAAAGTGGTTTTTCAACACTAACACAAGTGCGAAAAGTGGTTTTTCAACACTAACACAAGTGCGAAAAGTGTTTTTTCCACACTAATACAAGTGCAAAAGTGGTTTCCTGCACCAACACAAGTGCGAAAAGTGGTTTTTCAACACTAACACAAGTGCGAAAAGTGGTTTTCCAACACTATCACAAGTGCAAAAAGTGTTTTTTCCACACTAATACAAGTGCAAAAGTGGTTTTCCTGCACCAACACAAGTGCGAAAAGTGGTTTTTCAACACCAACACAAGTGCGAAAAGTGGTCTTTCAACACTAACACAAGTGCGAAAAGTGTTTTTTCAACACTAATACAAGTGCAAAAGTGGTTTCCTGCACCAACACAAGTGCGAAAAGTGGTTTTTCAACACTAACACAAGTGCGAAAAGTGGTTTTTCAACACTAACACAAGTGCGAAAAGTGGTTTTTCAACACTAACACAAGTGCGAAAAGTGGTTTTTCCACACTAATACAAGTGCAAAAGTGGTTTCCTGCACCAACACAACTGCAAAAAGTGGTTTTTCAACACTAACACAAGTGCGAAAAGTGGTTTTTCAACACTATCACAAGTGCAAAAAGTGGTTTTTCCACACTAATACAAGTGCAAAAGTGGTTTCCTGCACCAACACAAGTGCGAAAAGTGGTTTTTCAACACTAACACAAGTGCGAAAAGTGGTTTTTCAACACTATCACAAGTGCAAAAAGTGGTTTTTCCACACTAATACAAGTGCAAAAGTGGTTTCCTGCACCAACACAAGTGCGAAAAGTGGTTTTTCAACACTAACAGAAGTGCGAAAAGTGGTTTTTCAACACTAACACAAGTGCGAAAAGTGGTTTTTCCACACTAATACAAGTGCAAAAGTGGTTTCCTGCACCAACACAAGTGCGAAAAGTGGTTTTTCAACACTAACACAAGTGCAAAAAGTGGTTTTTCAACACTATCACAAGTGCAAAAAGTGTTTTTCCACACTAATACAAGTGCAAAAGTGGTTTCCTGCACCAACACAAGTGCGAAAAGTGGTTTTTCAACACTAACACAAGTGCGAATAGTGGTTTTTCAACACTAACACAAGTGCGAAAAGTGGTTTTTCAACACTAACACAAGTGCGAAAAGTGGTTTTTCCACACTAGTACAAGTGCAAAAGTGGTTTCCTGCACCAACACAAGTGCGAAAAGTGGTTTTTCAACACTAACACAAGTGCGAAAAGTGGCTTTTCAACACTAACACAAGTGCAAGAAGTGGTTTTTCCACACTAATACAAGTGCAAAAGTGGTTTCCTGCACCAACACAAGTGCGAAAAGTGGTTTTTCAACACTAACACAAGTGCGAAAAGTGGTTTTTCAACACTATCACAAGTGCAAAAAGTGTTTTTCCCACACTAATACAAGTGCAAAAGTGGTTTCCTGCACCAACACAAGTGCGAAAAGTGGTTTTTCAACACTAACACAAGTGCGAAAAGTCGTTTTTCAACACTAACACAAGTGCGAAAAGTGTTTTTTCCACACTAATACAAGTGCAAAAGTGGTTTCCTGCACCAACACAAGTGCGAAAAGTGGTTTTTCAACACTAACACAAGTGCGAAAAGTGGTTTTTCAACACTAACACAAGTGCGAAAAGTGTTTTTTCCACACTAATACAAGTGCAAAAGTGGTTTCCTGCACCAACACAAGTGCGAAAAGTGGTTTTTCAACACTAACACAAGTGCGAAAAGTGGTTTCCTGCACCAACACAAGTGCGAAAAGTGGTTTTTCAACACTAACACAAGTGCGAAAAGTGGTTTTTCAACACTATCACAAGTGCAAAAAGTGTTTTTTCCACACTAATACAAGTGCAAAAGTGGTTTCCTGCACCAACACAAGTGCATAAAGTGGTTTTTCAACACTAACAAAAGTGCGAAAAGTGGTTTTTCAACACTAACACAAGTGCGACAAGTGGTTTTTCAACACTAACACAAGTGCAAAAAGTGGTTTTTCCACACTAATACAAGTGCAAAAGTGGTTTCCTGCACCAACACAAGTGCGAAAAGTGGTTTTTCAACACTAACACAAGTGTGAAAAGTGGTTTTTCAACACTATCACAAGTGCAATAAGTGTTTTTTCCACACTAATACATGTGCAAAAGTGGTTTCCTGCACCAACACAAGTGCGAACAGTGGTTTTTCAACACTAACACAAGTGCGAAAAGTGGTTTTTCAACACTAACACAAGTGCGAAAAGTGTTTTTTCTACACTAATACAAGTGCAAAAGTGGTTTCCTGCACCAACACAAGTGCGAAAAGTGGTTTTTCAACACTAACACAAGTGCGAAAAGTGGTTTTTCAACACTAACACAAGTGTGAAAAGTGGTTTTTCAACACTAACACAAGTGCGAAAAGTGGTTTTTCCACACTAATACAAGTTCAAAAGTGGTTTCCTGCACCAACACAAGTGTGAAAAGTGGTTTTTCAACACTAACACAAGTGCGAAAAGTGGTTTTTCAACACTATCACAAGTGCAAAAAGTGGTTTTTCCACACTAATACAAGTGCAAAAGTGGTTTCCTGCACCAACACAAGTGCGAAAAGTGGTTTTTCAACACTAACAGAAGTGCGAAAAGTGGTTTTTCAACACTAACACAAGTGCGAAAAGTGGTTTTTCCACACTAATACAAGTGCAAAAGTGGTTTCCTGCACCAACACAAGTGCGAAAAGTGGTTTTTCAACACTAACACAAGTGCAAAAAGTGGTTTTTCAACACTATCACAAGTGCAAAAAGTGTTTTTCCACACTAATACAAGTGCAAAAGTGGTTTCCTGCACCAACACAAGTGCGAAAAGTGGTTTTTCAACACTAACACAAGTGCGAATAGTGGTTTTTCAACACTAACACAAGTGCGCAAAGTGGTTTTTCAACACTAACACAAGTGCGAAAAGTGGTTTTCCACACTAGTACAAGTGCAAAAGTGGTTTCCTGCACCAACACAAGTGCGAAAAGTGGTTTTTCAACACTAACACAAGTGCGAAAAGTGGTTTTTCAACACTAACACAAGTGCAAAAAGTGGTTTTTCCACACTAATACAAGTGCAAAAGTGGTTTCCTGCACAAACACAAGTGCGAAAAGTGGTTTTTCAACACTAACACAAGTGCGAAAAGTGGTTTTTCAACACTATCACAAGTGCAAAAAGTGTTTTTCCCACACTAATACAAGTGCAAAAGTGGTTTCCTGCACCAACACAAGTGCGAAAAGTGGTTTTTCAACACTAACACAAGTGCGAAAAGTCGTTTTTCAACACTAACACAAGTGCGAAAAGTGTTTTTTCCACACTAATACAAGTGCAAAAGTGGTTTCCTGCACCAACACAAGTGCGAAAAGTGGTTTTTCAACACTAACACAAGTGCGAAAAGTGGTTTTTCAACACTAACACAAGTGCGAAAAGTGTTTTTTCCACACTAATACAAGTGCAAAAGTGGTTTCCTGCACCAACACAAGTGCGAAAAGTGGTTTTTCAACACTAACACAAGTGCGAAAAGTGGTTTCCTGCACCAACACAAGTGCGAAAAGTGGTTTTTCAACACTAACACAAGTGCGAAAAGTGGTTTTTCAACACTATCACAAGTGCAAAAAGTGTTTTTTCCACACTAATACAAGTGCAAAAGTGGTTTCCTGCACCAACACAAGTGCGAAAAGTGGTTTTTCAACACTAACACAAGTGCGAAAAGTGGTTTTTCAACACTATCACAAGTGCAAAAAGAGGTTTTTCCACACTAATACAAGTGCAAAAGTGGTTTCCTGCACCAACGCAAGGGCGAAAAGTGGTTTTTCAACACTAACACAAGTGCGAAAAGTGGTTTTTCAACACTATCACAAGTGCAAAAAGTGGTTTTTCCACACTAATACAAGTGCGAAAAGTGGTTTCCTGCACCAACACAAGTGCGAAAAGTGGTTTTTCAACAATAACACAAGTGCGAAAAGTGGTTTTTCAACACTAACACAAGTGCGAAAAGTGGTTTTTCCACACTAATAGAAGTGCAAAAGTGGTTTCCTGCACCAACACAAGTGCAAAAAGTGGTTTTTCAACACTAACACAAGTGCAAAAAGTGGTTTTTCAACACCATCACAAGTGCAAAAAGTGTTTTTCCACACTAATACAAGTGCATAAGTGGTTTCCTGCACCAACACAAGTGCGAAAAGTGGTTTTTCAACACTAACACAAGTGCGAAAAGTGGTTTTTCAACACTATCACAAGTGCAAAAAGTGTTTTTTCCACACTAATACAAGTGCAAAAGTGGTTTCCTGCACCAACACAAGTGCGAAAAGTGGTTTTTCAACACTAACACAAGTGCGAAAAGTGGTTTTTCAACACTAACACAAGTGCGAAAGTGTTTTTTCCACACTAATACAAGTGCAAAAGTGGTTTCCTGCACCAACACAAGTGCGAAAAGTGGTTTTTCAACACTAACACAAGTGCGAAAAGTGGTTTTTCAACACTAACACAAGTGCGAAAAGTGGCTTTTCAACACTAACACAAGTGCGAAAAGTGGTTTTTCCACACTAATACAAGTGCAAAAGTGGTTTCCTGCACCAACACAAGTGCGAAAAGTGGTTTTTCAACACTAACACGAGTGCGAAAAGTGGTTTTTCAACACTAACACAAGTGCGAAAAGTGGTTTTTCAACACTAACACAAGTGTCAAAATTGGTTTTTCAACACTAATACAAGTGCAAAAGTGGTTTCCTGCACCAACACAAGTGCGAAAAGTGGTTTTTCAACACTAACACAAGTGCGAAAAGTGGTTTTTCAACACTATCACAAGTGCAATAAGTGTTTTTTCCACACTAATACAAGTGCAAAAGTGGTTTCCTGCACCAACACAAGTGCGAAAAGTGGTTTTTCAACACTAACACAAGTGCGAAAAGTGGTTTTTTCCACACTAATACATGTGCAAAAGTGGTTTCCTGCACCAACACAAGTGCGAAAAGTGGTTTTTCAACACTAACACAAGTGCAAAAAGTGGTTTTTCAACACTAACACAAGTGCGAAAAGTGGTTTTTCCACACTAATACAAGTGCAAAAGTGGTTTCCTGCACCAACACAAGTGCGAAAAGTGGTTTTTCAACACTAACACAAGTGCGAAAAGTGGTTTTTCAACACTATCACAAGTGCAAAAAGTGTTTTTTCCACACTAATACAAGTGCAAAAGTGGTTTCCTGCACCAACACAAGTGCGAAAAGTGGTTTTTCAACACTAACACAAGTGCGAAAAGTGGTTTTTCAACACTAACACAAGTGCGAAAAGTGTTTTTTCCACACTAATACAAGTGCAAAAGTGGTTTCCTGCACCAACACAAGTGCGAAAAGTGGTTTTTCAACACTAACACAAGTGCGAAAAGTGGTTTTCCAACACTATCACAAGTGCAAAAAGTGTTTTTTCCACACTAATACAAGTGCAAAAGTGGTTTTCCTGCACCAACACAAGTGCGAAAAGTGGTTTTTCAACACCAACACAAGTGCGAAAAGTGGTCTTTCAACACTAACACAAGTGCGAAAAGTGTTTTTTCAACACTAATACAAGTGCAAAAGTGGTTTCCTGCACCAACACAAGTGCGAAAAGTGGTTTTTCAACACTAACACAAGTGCGAAAAGTGGTTTTTCAACACTAACACAAGTGCGAAAAGTGGTTTTTCAACACTAACACAAGTGCGAAAAGTGTTTTTTCCACACTAATACAAGTGCAAAAGTGGTTTCCTGCACCAACACAAGTGCGAAAAGTGGTTTTTCAACACTAACACAAGTGCGAAAAGTGGTTTCCTGCACCAACACAAGTGCGAAAAGTGGTTTTTCAACACTAACACAAGTGCGAAAAGTGGTTTTTCAACACTATCACAAGTGCAAAAAGTGTTTTTTCCACACTAATACAAGTGCAAAAGTGGTTTCCTGCACCAACACAAGTGCATAAAGTGGTTTTTCAACACTAACAAAAGTGCGAAAAGTGGTTTTTCAACACTAACACAAATGCGACAAGTGGTTTTTCAACACTAACACAAGTGCAAAAAGTGGTTTTTCCACACTAATACAAGTGCAAAAGTGGTTTCCTGCACCAACACAAGTGCGAAAAGTGGTTTTTCAACACTAACACAAGTGTGAAAAGTGGTTTTTCAACACTATCACAAGTGCAATAAGTGTTTTTTCCACACTAATACATGTGCAAAAGTGGTTTCCTGCACCAACACAAGTGCGAACAGTGGTTTTTCAACACGAACACAAGTGCGAAAAGTGGTTTTTCAACACTAACACAAGTGCGAAAAGTGTTTTTTCTACACTAATACAAGTGCAAAAGTGGTTTCCTGCACCAACACAAGTGCGAAAAGTGGTTTTTCAACACTAACACAAGTGCGAAAAGTGGTTTTTCAACACTAACACAAGTGTGAAAAGTGGTTTTTCAACACTAACACAAGTGCGAAAAGTGGTTTTTCCACACTAATACAAGTTCAAAAGTGGTTTCCTGCACCAACACAAGTGTGAAAAGTGGTTTTTCAACACTAACACAAGTGCGAAAAGTGGTTTTTCAACACTATCACAAGTGCAAAAAGTGGTTTTTCCACACTAATACAAGTGCAAAAGTGGTTTCCTGCACCAACACAAGTGCGAAAAGTGGTTTTTCAACACTAACAGAAGTGCGAAAAGTGGTTTTTCAACACTAACACAAGTGCGAAAAGTGGTTTTTCCACACTAATACAAGTGCAAAAGTGGTTTCCTGCACCAACACAAGTGCGAAAAGTGGTTTTTCAACACTAACACAAGTGCAAAAAGTGGTTTTTCAACACTATCACAAGTGCAAAAAGTGTTTTTCCACACTAATACAAGTGCAAAAGTGGTTTCCTGCACCAACACAAGTGCGAAAAGTGGTTTTTCAACACTAACACAAGTGCGAATAGTGGTTTTTCAACACTAACACAAGTGCGCAAAGTGGTTTTTCAACACTAACACAAGTGCGAAAAGTGGTTTTCCACACTAGTACAAGTGCAAAAGTGGTTTCCTGCACCAACACAAGTGCGAAAAGTGGTTTTTCAACACTAACACAAGTGCGAAAAGTGGTTTTTCAACACTAACACAAGTGCAAAAAGTGGTTTTTCCACACTAATACAAGTGCAAAAGTGGTTTCCTGCACAAACACAAGTGCGAAAAGTGGTTTTTCAACACTAACACAAGTGCAAAAAGTGGTTTTTCAACACTATCACAAGTGCAAAAAGTGTTTTTCCCACACTAATACAAGTGCAAAAGTGGTTTCCTGCACCAACACAAGTGCGAAAAGTGGTTTTTCAACACTAACACAAGTGCGAAAAGTCGTTTTTCAACACTAACACAAGTGCGAAAAGTGTTTTTTCCACACTAATACAAGTGCAAAAGTGGTTTCCTGCACCAACACAAGTGCGAAAAGTGGTTTTTCAACACTAACACAAGTGCGAAAAGTGGTTTTTCAACACTAACACAAGTGCGAAAAGTGTTTTTTCCACACTAATACAAGTGCAAAAGTGGTTTCCTGCACCAACACAAGTGCGAAAAGTGGTTTTTCAACACTAACACAAGTGCGAAAAGTGGTTTCCTGCACCAACACAAGTGCGAAAAGTGGTTTTTCAACACTAACACAAGTGCGAAAAGTGGTTTTTCAACACTATCACAAGTGCAAAAAGTGTTTTTTCCACACTAATACAAGTGCAAAAGTGGTTTCCTGCACCAACACAAGTGCGAAAAGTGGTTTTTCAACACTAACACAAGTGCGAAAAGTGGTTTTTCAACACTATCACAAGTGCAAAAAGAGGTTTTTCCACACTAATACAAGTGCAAAAGTGGTTTCCTGCACCAACGCAAGGGCGAAAAGTGGTTTTTCAACACTAACACAAGTGCGAAAAGTGGTTTTTCAACACTATCACAAGTGCAACAAGTGGTTTTTCCACACTAATACAAGTGCGAAAAGTGGTTTCCTGCACCAACACAAGTGCGAAAAGTGGTTTTTCAACAATAACACAAGTGCGAAAAGTGGTTTTTCAACACTAACACAAGTGCGAAAAGTGGTTTTTCCACACTAATAGAAGTGCAAAAGTGGTTTCCTGCACCAACACAAGTGCAAAAAGTGGTTTTTCAACACTAACACAAGTGCAAAAAGTGGTTTTTCAACACCATCACAAGTGCAAAAAGTGTTTTTCCACACTAATACAAGTGCATAAGTGGTTTCCTGCACCAACACAAGTGCGAAAAGTGGTTTTTCAACACTAACACAAGTGCGAAAAGTGGTTTTTCAACACTATCACAAGTGCAAAAAGTGTTTTTTCCACACTAATACAAGTGCAAAAGTGGTTTCCTGCACCAACACAAGTGCGAAAAGTGGTTTTTCAACACTAACACAAGTGCGAAAAGTGGTTTTTCAACACTAACACAAGTGCGAAAAGTGTTTTTTCCACACTAATACAAGTGCAAAAGTGGTTTCCTGCACCAACACAAGTGCGAAAAGTGGTTTTTCAACACTAACACAAGTGCGAAAAGTGGTTTTTCAACACTAACACAAGTGCGAAAAGTGGCTTTTCAACACTAACACAAGTGCGAAAAGTGGTTTTTCCACACTAATACAAGTGCAAAAGTGGTTTCCTGCACCAACACAAGTGCGAAAAGTGGTTTTTCAACACTAACACGAGTGCGAAAAGTGGTTTTTCAACACTAACACAAGTGCGAAAAGTGGTTTTTCAACACTAACACAAGTGTCAAAATTGGTTTTTCAACACTAATACAAGTGCAAAAGTGGTTTCCTGCACCAACACAAGTGCGAAAAGTGGTTTTTCAACACTAACACAAGTGCGAAAAGTGGTTTTTCAACACTATCACAAGTGCAATAAGTGTTTTTTCCACACTAATACAAGTGCAAAAGTGGTTTCCTGCACCAACACAAGTGCGAAAAGTGGTTTTTCAACACTAACACAAGTGCGAAAAGTGGTTTTTCCACACTAATACATGTGCAAAAGTGGTTTCCTGCACCAACACAAGTGCGAAAAGTGGTTTTTCAACACTAACACAAGTGCAAAAAGTGGTTTTTCAACACTAACACAAGTGCGAAAAGTGGTTTTTCCACACTAATACAAGTGCAAAAGTGGCTTCCTGCACCAACACAAGTGCGAAAAGTGGTTTTTCAACACTAACACAAGTGCGAAAAGTGGTTTTTCAACACTATCACAAGTGCAAAAAGTGTTTTTTCCACACTAATACAAGTGCAAAAGTGGTTTCCTGCACCAACACAAGTGCGAAAAGTGGTTTTTCAACACTAACACAAGTGCGAAAAGTGGTTTTTCAACACTAACACAAGTGCGAAAAGTGTTTTTTCCACACTAATACAAGTGCAAAAGTGGTTTCCTGCACCAACACAAGTGCGAAAAGTGGTTTTTCAACACTAACACAAGTGCGAAAAGTGGTTTTCCAACACTATCACAAGTGCAAAAAGTGTTTTTTCCACACTAATACAAGTGCAAAAGTGGTTTTCCTGCACCAACACAAGTGCGAAAAGTGGTTTTTCAACACCAACACAAGTGCGAAAAGTGGTCTTTCAACACTAACACAAGTGCGAAAAGTGTTTTTTCAACACTAATACAAGTGCAAAAGTGGTTTCCTGCACCAACACAAGTGCGAAAAGTGGTTTTTCAACACTAACACAAGTGCGAAAAGTGGTTTTTCAACACTAACACAAGTGCGAAAAGTGGTTTTTCAACACTAACACAAGTGCAAAAAGTGGTTTTTCCACACTAATACAAGTGCAAAAGTGGTTTCCTGCACCAACACAACTGCAAAAAGTGGTTTTTCAACACTAACACAAGTGCGAAAAGTGGTTTTTCAACACTATCACAAGTGCAAAAAGTGGTTTTTCCACACTAATACAAGTGCAAAAGTGGTTTCCTGCACCAACACAAGTGCGAAAAGTGGTTTTTCAACACTAACAGAAGTGCGAAAAGTGGTTTTTCAACACTAACACAAGTGCGAAAAGTGGTTTTTCCACACTAATACAAGTGCAAAAGTGGTTTCCTGCACCAACACAAGTGCGAAAAGTGGTTTTTCAACACTAACACAAGTGCAAAAAGTGGTTTTTCAACACTATCACAAGTGCAAAAAGTGTTTTTTTCCACACTAATACAAGTGCAAAAGTGGTTTCCTGCACCAACACAAGTGCGAAAAGTGGTTTTTCAACACTAACACAAGTGCGAATAGTGGTTTTTCAACACTAACACAAGTGCGAAAAGTGGTTTTTCAACACTAGCACAAGTGCGAAAAGTGGTTTTTCCACACTAGTACAAGTGCAAAAGTGGTTTCCTGCACCAACACAAGTGCGAAAAGTGGTTTTTCAACACTAACACAAGTGCGAAAAGTGGTTTTTCAACACTAACACAAGTGCAAAAAGTGGTTTTTCCACACTAATACAAGTGCAAAAGTGGTTTCCTGCACCAACACAAGTGCGAAAAGTGGTTTTTCAACACTAACACAAGTGCGAAAAGTGGTTTTTCAACACTATCACAAGTGCAAAAGGTGTTTTTCCCACACTAATACAAGTGCAAAAGTGGTTTCCTGCACCAACACAAGTGCGAAAAGTGGTTTTTCAACACTAACACAAGTGCGAAAAGTCGTTTTTCAACACTAACACAAGTGCGAAAAGTGTTTTTTCCACACTAATACAAGTGCAAAAGTGGTTTCCTGCACCAACACAAGTGCGAAAAGTGGTTTTTCAACACTAACACAAGTGCGAAAAGTGGTTTTTCAACACTATCACAAGTGCAAAAAGTGTTTTTTCCACACTAATACAAGTGCAAAAGTGGTTTCCTGCACCAACACAAGTGCATAAAGTGGTTTTTCAACACTAACAAAAGTGCGAAAAGTGGTTTTTCAACACTAACACAAGTGCGACAAGTGGTTTTTCAACACTAACACAAGTGCAAAAAGTGGTTTTTCCACACTAATACAAGTGCAAAAGTGGTTTCCTGCACCAACACAAGTGCGAAAAGTGGTTTTTCAACACTAACACAAGTGTGAAAAGTGGTTTTTCAACACTATCACAAGTGCAATAAGTGTTTTTTCCACACTAATACATGTGCAAAAGTGGTTTCCTGCACCAACACAAGTGCGAACAGTGGTTTTTCAACACTAACACAAGTGCGAAAAGTGGTTTTTCAACACTAACACAAGTGCGAAAAGTGTTTTTTCTACACTAATACAAGTGCAAAAGTGGTTTCCTGCACCAACACAAGTGCGAAAAGTGGTTTTTCAACACTAACACAAGTGCGAAAAGTGGTTTTTCAACACTAACACAAGTGTGAAAAGTGGTTTTTCAACACTAACACAAGTGCGAAAAGTGGTTTTTCCACACTAATACAAGTTCAAAAGTGGTTTCCTGCACCAACACAAGTGTGAAAAGTGGTTTTTCAACACTAACACAAGTGCGAAAAGTGGTTTTTCAACACTATCACAAGTGCAAAAAGTGGTTTTTCCACACTAATACAAGTGCAAAAGTGGTTTCCTGCACCAACACAAGTGCGAAAAGTGGTTTTTCAACACTAACAGAAGTGCGAAAAGTGGTTTTTCAACACTAACACAAGTGCGAAAAGTGGTTTTTCCACAATAATACAAGTGCAAAAGTGGTTTCCTGCACCAACACAAGTGCGAAAAGTGGTTTTTCAACACTAACACAAGTGCAAAAAGTGGTTTTTCAACACTATCACAAGTGCAAAAAGTGTTTTTCCACACTAATACAAGTGCAAAAGTGGTTTCCTGCACCAACACAAGTGCGAAAAGTGGTTTTTCAACACTAACACAAGTGCGAATAGTGGTTTTTCAACACTAACACAAGTGCGCAAAGTGGTTTTTCAACACTAACACAAGTGCGAAAAGTGGTTTTCCACACTAGTACAAGTGCAAAAGTGGTTTCCTGCACCAACACAAGTGCGAAAAGTGGTTTTTCAACACTAACACAAGTGCGAAAAGTGGTTTTTCAACACTAACACAAGTGCAAAAAGTGGTTTTTCCACACTAATACAAGTGCAAAAGTGGTTTCCTGCACAAACACAAGTGCGAAAAGTGGTTTTTCAACACTAACACAAGTGCGAAAAGTGGTTTTTCAACACTATCACAAGTGCAAAAAGTGTTTTTCCCACACTAATACAAGTGCAAAAGTGGTTTCCTGCACCAACACAAGTGCGAAAAGTGGTTTTTCAACACTAACACAAGTGCGAAAAGTCGTTTTTCAACACTAACACAAGTGCGAAAAGTGGTTTTTCAACACTATCACAAGTGCAAAAAGTGGTTTTTCCACACTAATACAAGTGCAAAAGTGGTTTCCTGCACCAACACAAGTGCGAAAAGTGGTTTTTCAACACTAACAGAAGTGCGAAAAGTGGTTTTTCAACACTAACACAAGTGCGAAAAGTGGTTTTTCCACACTAATACAAGTGCAAAAGTGGTTTCCTGCACCAACACAAGTGCGAAAAGTGGTTTTTCAACACTAACACAAGTGCAAAAAGTGGTTTTTCAACACTATCACAAGTGCAAAAAGTGTTTTTTTCCACACTAATACAAGTGCAAAAGTGGTTTCCTGCACCAACACAAGTGCGAAAAGTGGTTTTTCAACACTAACACAAGTGCGAATAGTGGTTTTTCAACACTAACACAAGTGCGAAAAGTGGTTTTTCAACACTAGCACAAGTGCGAAAAGTGGTTTTTCCACACTAGTACAAGTGCAAAAGTGGTTTCCTGCACCAACACAAGTGCGAAAAGTGGTTTTTCAACACTAACACAAGTGCGAAAAGTGGTTTTTCAACACTAACACAAGTGCAAAAAGTGGTTTTTCCACACTAATACAAGTGCAAAAGTGGTTTCCTGCACCAACACAAGTGCGAAAAGTGGTTTTTCAACACTAACACAAGTGCGAAAAGTGGTTTTTCAACACTAACACAAGTGCGAAAAGTGGTTTTTCAACACTAACACAAGTGCGAAAAGTGTTTTTTCCACACTAATACAAGTGCAAAAGTGGTTTCCTGCACCAACACAAGTGCGAAAAGTGGTTTTTCAACACTAACACAAGTGCGAAAAGTGGTTTTTCAACACTAACACAAGTGCGAAAAGTGTTTTTTCCACACTAATACAAGTGCAAAAGTGGTTTCCTGCACCAACACAAGTGCGAAAAGTGGTTTTTCAACACTAACACAAGTGCGAAAAGTGGTTTCCTGCACCAACACAAGTGCGAAAAGTGGTTTTTCAACACTAACACAAGTGCGAAAAGTGGTTTTTCAACACTATCACAAGTGCAAAAAGTGTTTTTTCCACACTAATACAAGTGCAAAAGTGGTTTCCTGCACCAACACAAGTGCATAAAGTGGTTTTTCAACACTAACAAAAGTGCGAAAAGTGGTTTTTCAACACTAACACAAGTGCGACAAGTGGTTTTTCAACACTAACACAAGTGCAAAAAGTGGTTTTTCCACACTAATACAAGTGCAAAAGTGGTTTCCTGCACCAACACAAGTGCGAAAAGTGGTTTTTCAACACTAACACAAGTGTGAAAAGTGGTTTTTCAACACTATCACAAGTGCAATAAGTGTTTTTTCCACACAATTCCTTGTGCAAAAGTGGTTTCCTGCACCAACACAAGTGCGAACAGTGGTTTTTCAACACTAACACAAGTGCGAAAAGTGGTTTTTCAACACTAACACAAGTGCGAAAAGTGTTTTTTCTACACTAATACAAGTGCAAAAGTGGTTTCCTGCACCAACACAAGTGCGAAAAGTGGTTTTTCAACACTAACACAAGTGCGAAAAGTGGTTTTTCAACACTAACACAAGTGTGAAAAGTGGTTTTTCAACACTAACACAAGTGCGAAAAGTGGTTTTTCCACACTAATACAAGTTCAAAAGTGGTTTCCTGCACCAACACAAGTGTGAAAAGTGGTTTTTCAACACTAACACAAGTGCGAAAAGTGGTTTTTCAACACTATCACAAGTGCAAAAAGTGGTTTTTCCACACTAATACAAGTGCAAAAGTGGTTTCCTGCACCAACACAAGTGCGAAAAGTGGTTTTTCAACACTAACAGAAGTGCGAAAAGTGGTTTTTCAACACTAACACAAGTGCGAAAAGTGGTTTTTCCACACTAATACAAGTGCAAAAGTGGTTTCCTGCACCAACACAAGTGCGAAAAGTGGTTTTTCAACACTAACACAAGTGCAAAAAGTGGTTTTTCAACACTATCACAAGTGCAAAAAGTGTTTTTCCACACTAATACAAGTGCAAAAGTGGTTTCCTGCACCAACACAAGTGCGAAAAGTGGTTTTTCAACACTAACACAAGTGCGAATAGTGGTTTTTCAACACTAACACAAGTGCGCAAAGTGGTTTTTCAACACTAACACAAGTGCGAAAAGTGGTTTTCCACACTAGTACAAGTGCAAAAGTGGTTTCCTGCACCAACACAAGTGCGAAAAGTGGTTTTTCAACACTAACACAAGTGCGAAAAGTGGTTTTTCAACACTAACACAAGTGCAAAAAGTGGTTTTTCCACACTAATACAAGTGCAAAAGTGGTTTCCTGCACAAACACAAGTGCGAAAAGTGGTTTTTCAACACTAACACAAGTGCGAAAAGTGGTTTTTCAACACTATCACAAGTGCAAAAAGTGTTTTTCCCACACTAATACAAGTGCAAAAGTGGTTTCCTGCACCAACACAAGTGCGAAAAGTGGTTTTTCAACACTAACACAAGTGCGAAAGTCGTTTTTCAACACTAACACAAGTGCGAAAAGTGTTTTTTCCACACTAATACAAGTGCAAAAGTGGTTTCCTGCACCAACACAAGTGCGAAAAGTGGTTTCCTGCACCAACACAAGTGCGAAAAGTGGTTTTTCAACACTAACACAAGTGCGAAAAGTGGTTTTTCAACACTAACACAAGTGCGAAAAGTGGTTTTTCAACACTAACACAAGTGCGAAAAGTGTTTTTTCCACACTAATACAAGTGCAAAAGTGGTTTCCTGCACCAACACAAGTGCGAAAAGTGGTTTTTCAACACTAACACAAGTGCGAAAAGTGGTTTCCTGCACCAACACAAGTGCGAAAAGTGGTTTTTCAACACTAACACAAGTGCGAAAAGTGGTTTTTCAACACTATCACAAGTGCAAAAAGTGTTTTTTCCACACTAATACAAGTGCAAAAGTGGTTTCCTGCACCAACACAAGTGCGAAAAGTGGTTTTTCAACACTAACACAAGTGCGAAAAGTGGTTTTTCAACACTATCACAAGTGCAAAAAGAGGTTTTTCCACACTAATACAAGTGCAAAAGTGGTTTCCTGCACCAACGCAAGGGCGAAAAGTGGTTTTTCAACACTAACACAAGTGCGAAAAGTGGTTTTTCAACACTATCACAAGTGCAAAAAGTGGTTTTTCCACACTAATACAAGTGCGAAAAGTGGTTTCCTGCACCAACACAAGTGCGAAAAGTGGTTTTTCAACAATAACACAAGTGCGAAAAGTGGTTTTTCAACACTAACACAAGTGCGAAAAGTGGTTTTTCCACACTAATAGAAGTGCAAAAGTGGTTTCCTGCACCAACACAAGTGCAAAAAGTGGTTTTTCAACACTAACACAAGTGCAAAAAGTGGTTTTTCAACACCATCACAAGTGCAAAAAGTGTTTTTCCACACTAATACAAGTGCATAAGTGGTTTCCTGCACCAACACAAGTGCGAAAAGTGGTTTTTCAACACTAACACAAGTGCGAAAAGTGGTTTTTCAACACTATCACAAGTGCAAAAAGTGTTTTTTCCACACTAATACAAGTGCAAAAGTGGTTTCCTGCACCAACACAAGTGCGAAAAGTGGTTTTTCAACACTAACACAAGTGCGAAAAGTGGTTTTTCAACACTAACACAAGTGCGAAAAGTGTTTTTTCCACACTAATACAAGTGCAAAAGTGGTTTCCTGCACCAACACAAGTGCGAAAAGTGGTTTTTCAACACTAACACAAGTGCGAAAAGTGGTTTTTCAACACTAACACAAGTGCGAAAAGTGGCTTTTCAACACTAACACAAGTGCGAAAAGTGGTTTTTCCACACTAATACAAGTGCAAAAGTGGTTTCCTGCACCAACACAAGTGCGAAAAGTGGTTTTTCAACACTAACACGAGTGCGAAAAGTGGTTTTTCAACACTAACACAAGTGCGAAAAGTGGTTTTTCAACACTAACACAAGTGTCAAAATTGGTTTTTCAACACTAATACAAGTGCAAAAGTGGTTTCCTGCACCAACACAAGTGCGAAAAGTGGTTTTTCAACACTAACACAAGTGCGAAAAGTGGTTTTTCAACACTATCACAAGTGCAATAAGTGTTTTTTCCACACTAATACAAGTGCAAAAGTGGTTTCCTGCACCAACACAAGTGCGAAAAGTGGTTTTTCAACACTAACACAAGTGCGAAAAGTGGTTTTTCCACACTAATACATGTGCAAAAGTGGTTTCCTGCACCAACACAAGTGCGAAAAGTGGTTTTTCAACACTAACACAAGTGCAAAAAGTGGTTTTTCAACACTAACACAAGTGCGAAAAGTGGTTTTTCCACACTAATACAAGTGCAAAAGTGGTTTCCTGCACCAACACAAGTGCGAAAAGTGGTTTTTCAACACTAACACAAGTGCGAAAAGTGGTTTTTCAACACTATCACAAGTGCAAAAAGTGTTTTTTCCACACTAATACAAGTGCAAAAGTGGTTTCCTGCACCAACACAAGTGCGAAAAGTGGTTTTTCAACACTAACACAAGTGCGAAAAGTGGTTTTTCAACACTAACACAAGTGCGAAAAGTGTTTTTTCCACACTAATACAAGTGCAAAAGTGGTTTCCTGCACCAACACAAGTGCGAAAAGTGGTTTTTCAACACTAACACAAGTGCGAAAAGTGGTTTTCCAACACTATCACAAGTGCAAAAAGTGTTTTTTCCACACTAATACAAGTGCAAAAGTGGTTTTCCTGCACCAACACAAGTGCGAAAAGTGGTTTTTCAACACCAACACAAGTGCGAAAAGTGGTCTTTCAACACTAACACAAGTGCGAAAAGTGTTTTTTCAACACTAATACAAGTGCAAAAGTGGTTTCCTGCACCAACACAAGTGCGAAAAGTGGTTTTTCAACACTAACACAAGTGCGAAAAGTGGTTTTTCAACACTAACACAAGTGCGAAAAGTGGTTTTTCAACACTAACACAAGTGCGAAAAGTGGTTTTTCCACACTAATACAAGTGCAAAAGTGGTTTCCTGCACCAACACAACTGCAAAAAGTGGTTTTTCAACACTAACACAAGTGCGAAAAGTGGTTTTTCAACACTATCACAAGTGCAAAAAGTGGTTTTTCCACACTAATACAAGTGCAAAAGTGGTTTCCTGCACCAACACAAGTGCGAAAAGTGGTTTTTCAACACTAACAGAAGTGCGAAAAGTGGTTTTTCAACACTAACACAAGTGCGAAAAGTGGTTTTTCCACACTAATACAAGTGCAAAAGTGGTTTCCTGCACCAACACAAGTGCGAAAAGTGGTTTTTCAACACTAACACAAGTGCAAAAAGTGGTTTTTCAACACTATCACAAGTGCAAAAAGTGTTTTTTTCCACACTAATACAAGTGCAAAAGTGGTTTCCTGCACCAACACAAGTGCGAAAAGTGGTTTTTCAACACTAACACAAGTGCGAATAGTGGTTTTTCAACACTAACACAAGTGCGAAAAGTGGTTTTTCAACACTAGCACAAGTGCGAAAAGTGGTTTTTCCACACTAGTACAAGTGCAAAAGTGGTTTCCTGCACCAACACAAGTGCGAAAAGTGGTTTTTCAACACTAACACAAGTGCGAAAAGTGGTTTTTCAACACTAACACAAGTGCAAAAAGTGGTTTTTCCACACTAATACAAGTGCAAAAGTGGTTTCCTGCACCAACACAAGTGCGAAAAGTGGTTTTTCAACACTAACACAAGTGCGAAAAGTGGTTTTTCAACACTATCACAAGTGCAAAAGGTGTTTTTCCCACACTAATACAAGTGCAAAAGTGGTTTCCTGCACCAACACAAGTGCGAAAAGTGGTTTTTCAACACTAACACAAGTGCGAAAAGTCGTTTTTCAACACTAACACAAGTGCGAAAAGTGTTTTTTCCACACTAATACAAGTGCAAAAGTGGTTTCCTGCACCAACACAAGTGCGAAAAGTGGTTTTTCAACACTAACACAAGTGCGAAAAGTGGTTTTTCAACACTATCACAAGTGCAAAAAGTGTTTTTTCCACACTAATACAAGTGCAAAAGTGGTTTCCTGCACCAACACAAGTGCATAAAGTGGTTTTTCAACACTAACAAAAGTGCGAAAAGTGGTTTTTCAACACTAACACAAGTGCGACAAGTGGTTTTTCAACACTAACACAAGTGCAAAAAGTGGTTTTTCCACACTAATACAAGTGCAAAAGTGGTTTCCTGCACCAACACAAGTGCGAAAAGTGGTTTTTCAACACTAACACAAGTGTGAAAAGTGGTTTTTCAACACTATCACAAGTGCAATAAGTGTTTTTTCCACACTAATACATGTGCAAAAGTGGTTTCCTGCACCAACACAAGTGCGAACAGTGGTTTTTCAACACTAACACAAGTGCGAAAAGTGGTTTTTCAACACTAACACAAGTGCGAAAAGTGTTTTTTCTACACTAATACAAGTGCAAAAGTGGTTTCCTGCACCAACACAAGTGCGAAAAGTGGTTTTTCAACACTAACACAAGTGCGAAAAGTGGTTTTTCAACACTAACACAAGTGTGAAAAGTGGTTTTTCAACACTAACACAAGTGCGAAAAGTGGTTTTTCCACACTAATACAAGTTCAAAAGTGGTTTCCTGCACCAACACAAGTGTGAAAAGTGGTTTTTCAACACTAACACAAGTGCGAAAAGTGGTTTTTCAACACTATCACAAGTGCAAAAAGTGGTTTTTCCACACTAATACAAGTGCAAAAGTGGTTTCCTGCACCAACACAAGTGCGAAAAGTGGTTTTTCAACACTAACAGAAGTGCGAAAAGTGGTTTTTCAACACTAACACAAGTGCGAAAAGTGGTTTTTCCACAATAATACAAGTGCAAAAGTGGTTTCCTGCACCAACACAAGTGCGAAAAGTGGTTTTTCAACACTAACACAAGTGCAAAAAGTGGTTTTTCAACACTATCACAAGTGCAAAAAGTGTTTTTCCACACTAATACAAGTGCAAAAGTGGTTTCCTGCACCAACACAAGTGCGAAAAGTGGTTTTTCAACACTAACACAAGTGCGAATAGTGGTTTTTCAACACTAACACAAGTGCGCAAAGTGGTTTTTCAACACTAACACAAGTGCGAAAAGTGGTTTTCCACACTAGTACAAGTGCAAAAGTGGTTTCCTGCACCAACACAAGTGCGAAAAGTGGTTTTTCAACACTAACACAAGTGCGAAAAGTGGTTTTTCAACACTAACACAAGTGCAAAAAGTGGTTTTTCCACACTAATACAAGTGCAAAAGTGGTTTCCTGCACAAACACAAGTGCGAAAAGTGGTTTTTCAACACTAACACAAGTGCGAAAAGTGGTTTTTCAACACCATCACAAGTGCAAAAAGTGTTTTTCCACACTAATACAAGTGCATAAGTGGTTTCCTGCACCAACACAAGTGCGAAAAGTGGTTTTTCAACACTAACACAAGTGCGAAAAGTGGTTTTTCAACACTATCACAAGTGCAAAAAGTGTTTTTTCCACACTAATACAAGTGCAAAAGTGGTTTCCTGCACCAACACAAGTGCGAAAAGTGGTTTTTCAACACTAACACAAGTGCGAAAAGTGGTTTTTCAACACTAACACAAGTGCGAAAAGTGTTTTTTCCACACTAATACAAGTGCAAAAGTGGTTTCCTGCACCAACACAAGTGCGAAAAGTGGTTTTTCAACACTAACACAAGTGCGAAAAGTGGTTTTTCAACACTAACACAAGTGCGAAAAGTGGCTTTTCAACACTAACACAAGTGCGAAAAGTGGTTTTTCCACACTAATACAAGTGCAAAAGTGGTTTCCTCACCAACACAAGTGCGAAAAGTGGTTTTTCAACACTAACACGAGTGCGAAAAGTGGTTTTTCAACACTAACACAAGTGCGAAAAGTGGTTTTTCAACACTAACACAAGTGTCAAAATTGGTTTTCAACACTAATACAAGTGCAAAAGTGGTTTCCTGCACCAACACAAGTGCGAAAAGTGGTTTTTCAACACTAACACAAGTGCGAAAAGTGGTTTTTCAACACTATCACAAGTGCAATAAGTGTTTTTTTCCACACTAATACAAGTGCAAAAGTGGTTTCCTGCACCAACACAAGTGCGAAAAGTGGTTTTTCAACACTAACACAAGTGCGAAAAGTGGTTTTTCCACACTAATACAATGTGCAAAAGTGGTTTCCTGCACCAACACAAGTGCGAAAAGTGGTTTTTCACACTAACACAAGTGCAAAAGTGGTTTTTCACACTAACACAAGTGCGAAAAGTGTTTTTTTCCACACTAATACAAGTGCAAAAGTGGTTTCCTGCACCAACACAAGTGCGAAAAGTGGTTTTTCAACACTAACACAAGTGCGAAAAGTGGTTTTTCAACACTATCACAAGTGCAAAAAGTGTTTTTTCCACACTAATACAAGTGCAAAAGTGGTTTCCTGCACCAACACAAGTGCGAAAAGTGGTTTTTCAACACTAACACAAGTGCGAAAAGTGGTTTTTCAACACTAACACAAGTGCGAAAAGTGTTTTTTCCACACTAATACAAGTGCAAAAGTGGTTTCCTGCACCAACACAAGTGCGAAAAGTGGTTTTTCAACACCAACACAAGTGCGAAAAGTGGTTTTCCAACACTATCACAAGTGCAAAAAGTGTTTTTTTCCACACTAATACAAGTGCAAAAGTGGTTTTCCTGCACCAACACAAGTGCGAAAAGTGGTTTTTCAACACCAACACAAGTGCGAAAAGTGGTCTTTCAACACTAACACAAGTGCGAAAAGTGTTTTTTCAACACTAATACAAGTGCAAAAGTGGTTTCCTGCACCAACACAAGTGCGAAAAGTGGTTTTTCAACACTAACACAAGTGCGAAAAGTGTTTTTCAACACTAACACAAGTGCGAAAAGTGGTTTTTCAACACTAACACAAGTGCGAAAAGTGGTTTTTCCACACTAATACAAGTGCAAAAGTGGTTTCCTGCACCAACACAACTGCAAAAAGTGGTTTTTCAACACTAACACAAGTGCGAAAAGTGGTTTTTCAACACTATCACAAGTGCAAAAAGTGGTTTTTCCACACTAATACAAGTGCAAAAGTGGTTTCCTGCACCAACACAAGTGCGAAAAGTGGTTTTTCAACACTAACAGAAGTGCGAAAAGTGGTTTTTCAACACTAACACAAGTGCGAAAAGTGGTTTTTCCACACTAATACAAGTGCAAAAGTGGTTTCCTGCACCAACACAAGTGCGAAAAGTGGTTTTTCAACACTAACACAAGTGCAAAAAGTGGTTTTTCAACACTATCACAAGTGCAAAAAGTGTTTTTTTCCACACTAATACAAGTGCAAAAGTGGTTTCCTGCACCAACACAAGTGCGAAAAGTGGTTTTTCAACACTAACACAAGTGCGAATAGTGGTTTTTCAACACTAACACAAGTGCGAAAAGTGGTTTTTCAACACTAGCACAAGTGCGAAAAGTGGTTTTTCCACACTAGTACAAGTGCAAAAGTGGTTTCCTGCACCAACACAAGTGCGAAAAGTGGTTTTTCAACACTAACACAAGTGCGAAAAGTGGTTTTTCAACACTAACACAAGTGCAAAAAGTGGTTTTTCCACACTAATACAAGTGCAAAAGTGGTTTCCTGCACCAACACAAGTGCGAAAAGTGGTTTTTCAACACTAACACAAGTGCGAAAAGTGGTTTTTCAACACTATCACAAGTGCAAAAGGTGTTTTTCCCACACTAATACAAGTGCAAAAGTGGTTTCCTGCACCAACACAAGTGCGAAAAGTGGTTTTTCAACACTAACACAAGTGCGAAAAGTCGTTTTTCAACACTAACACAAGTGCGAAAAGTGTTTTTTCCACACTAATACAAGTGCAAAAGTGGTTTCCTGCACCAACACAAGTGCGAAAAGTGGTTTTTCAACACTAACACAAGTGCGAAAAGTGGTTTTTCAACACTATCACAAGTGCAAAAAGTGTTTTTTCCACACTAATACAAGTGCAAAAGTGGTTTCCTGCACCAACACAAGTGCATAAAGTGGTTTTTCAACACTAACAAAAGTGCGAAAAGTGGTTTTTCAACACTAACACAAGTGCGACAAGTGGTTTTTCAACACTAACACAAGTGCAAAAAGTGGTTTTTCCACACTAATACAAGTGCAAAAGTGGTTTCCTGCACCAACACAAGTGCGAAAAGTGGTTTTTCAACACTAACACAAGTGTGAAAAGTGGTTTTTCAACACTATCACAAGTGCAATAAGTGTTTTTTCCACACTAATACATGTGCAAAAGTGGTTTCCTGCACCAACACAAGTGCGAACAGTGGTTTTTCAACACTAACACAAGTGCGAAAAGTGGTTTTTCAACACTAACACAAGTGCGAAAAGTGTTTTTTCTACACTAATACAAGTGCAAAAGTGGTTTCCTGCACCAACACAAGTGCGAAAAGTGGTTTTTCAACACTAACACAAGTGCGAAAAGTGGTTTTTCAACACTAACACAAGTGTGAAAAGTGGTTTTTCAACACTAACACAAGTGCGAAAAGTGGTTTTTCCACACTAATACAAGTTCAAAAGTGGTTTCCTGCACCAACACAAGTGTGAAAAGTGGTTTTTCAACACTAACACAAGTGCGAAAAGTGGTTTTTCAACACTATCACAAGTGCAAAAAGTGGTTTTTCCACACTAATACAAGTGCAAAAGTGGTTTCCTGCACCAACACAAGTGCGAAAAGTGGTTTTTCAACACTAACAGAAGTGCGAAAAGTGGTTTTTCAACACTAACACAAGTGCGAAAAGTGGTTTTTCCACAATAATACAAGTGCAAAAGTGGTTTCCTGCACCAACACAAGTGCGAAAAGTGGTTTTTCAACACTAACACAAGTGCAAAAAGTGGTTTTTCAACACTATCACAAGTGCAAAAAGTGTTTTTCCACACTAATACAAGTGCAAAAGTGGTTTCCTGCACCAACACAAGTGCGAAAAGTGGTTTTTCAACACTAACACAAGTGCGAATAGTGGTTTTTCAACACTAACACAAGTGCGCAAAGTGGTTTTTCAACACTAACACAAGTGCGAAAAGTGGTTTTCCACACTAGTACAAGTGCAAAAGTGGTTTCCTGCACCAACACAAGTGCGAAAAGTGGTTTTTCAACACTAACACAAGTGCGAAAAGTGGTTTTTCAACACTAACACAAGTGCAAAAAGTGGTTTTTCCACACTAATACAAGTGCAAAAGTGGTTTCCTGCACAAACACAAGTGCGAAAAGTGGTTTTTCAACACTAACACAAGTGCGAAAAGTGGTTTTTCAACACTATCACAAGTGCAAAAAGTGTTTTTCCCACACTAATACAAGTGCAAAAGTGGTTTCCTGCACCAACACAAGTGCGAAAAGTGGTTTTTCAACACTAACACAAGTGCGAAAAGTCGTTTTTCAACACTAACACAAGTGCGAAAAGTGTTTTTTCCACACTAATACAAGTGCAAAAGTGGTTTCCTGCACCAACACAAGTGCGAAAAGTGGTTTTTCAACACTAACACAAGTGCGAAAAGTGGTTTCCTGCACCAACACAAGTGCGAAAAGTGGTTTTTCAACACTAACACAAGTGCGAAAAGTGGTTTTTCAACACTATCACAAGTGCAAAAAGTGTTTTTTCCACACTAATACAAGTGCAAAAGTGGTTTCCTGCACCAACACAAGTGCGAAAAGTGGTTTTTCAACACTAACACAAGTGCGAAAAGTGGTTTTTCAACACTATCACAAGTGCAAAAAGAGGTTTTTCCACACTAATACAAGTGCAAAAGTGGTTTCCTGCACCAACGCAAGGGCGAAAAGTGGTTTTTCAACACTAACACAAGTGCGAAAAGTGGTTTTTCAACAATAACACAAGTGCGAAAAGTGGTTTTTCAACACTAACACAAGTGCGAAAAGTGGTTTTTCCACACTAATAGAAGTGCAAAAGTGGTTTCCTGCACCAACACAAGTGCAAAAAGTGGTTTTTCAACACTAACACAAGTGCGAAAAGTGGTTTTTCAACACTATCACAAGTGCAAAAAGTGTTTTTTCCACACTAATACAAGTGCAAAAGTGGTTTCCTGCACCAACACAAGTGCGAAAAGTGGTTTTTCAACACTAACACAAGTGCGAAAAGTGGTTTTTCAACACTAACACAAGTGCGAAAAGTGTTTTTTCCACACTAATACAAGTGCAAAAGTGGTTTCCTGCACCAACACAAGTGCGAAAAGTGGTTTTTCAACACTAACACAAGTGCGAAAAGTGGTTTTTCAACACTAACACAAGTGCGAAAAGTGGCTTTTCAACACTAACACAAGTGCGAAAAGTGGTTTTTCCACACTAATACAAGTGCAAAAGTGGTTTCCTGCACCAACACAAGTGCGAAAAGTGGTTTTTCAACACTAACACGAGTGCGAAAAGTGGTTTTTCAACACTAACACAAGTGCGAAAAGTGGTTTTTCAACACTAACACAAGTGTCAAAATTGGTTTTTCAACACTAATACAAGTGCAAAAGTGGTTTCCTGCACCAACACAAGTGCGAAAAGTGGTTTTTCAACACTAACACAAGTGCGAAAAGTGGTTTTTCAACACTATCACAAGTGCAATAAGTGTTTTTTCCACACTAATACAAGTGCAAAAGTGGTTTCCTGCACCAACACAAGTGCGAAAAGTGGTTTTTCAACACTAACACAAGTGCGAAAAGTGGTTTTTCCACACTAATACATGTGCAAAAGTGGTTTCCTGCACCAACACAAGTGCGAAAAGTGGTTTTTCAACACTAACACAAGTGCAAAAAGTGGTTTTTCAACACTAACACAAGTGCGAAAAGTGGTTTTTCCACACTAATACAAGTGCAAAAGTGGTTTCCTGCACCAACACAAGTGCGAAAAGTGGTTTTTCAACACTAACACAAGTGCGAAAAGTGGTTTTTCAACACTATCACAAGTGCAAAAAGTGTTTTTTCCACACTAATACAAGTGCAAAAGTGGTTTCCTGCACCAACACAAGTGCGAAAAGTGGTTTTTCAACACTAACACAAGTGCGAAAAGTGGTTTTTCAACACTAACACAAGTGCGAAAAGTGTTTTTTCCACACTAATACAAGTGCAAAAGTGGTTTCCTGCACCAACACAAGTGCGAAAAGTGGTTTTTCAACACTAACACAAGTGCGAAAAGTGGTTTTCCAACACTATCACAAGTGCAAAAAGTGTTTTTTCCACACTAATACAAGTGCAAAAGTGGTTTTCCTGCACCAACACAAGTGCGAAAAGTGGTTTTTCAATACCAACACAAGTGCGAAAAGTGGTCTTTCAACACTAACACAAGTGCGAAAAGTGTTTTTTCAACACTAATACAAGTGCAAAAGTGGTTTCCTGCACCAACACAAGTGCGAAAAGTGGTTTTTCAACACTAACACAAGTGCGAAAAGTGGTTTTTCAACACTAACACAAGTGCGAAAAGTGGTTTTTCAACACCAACACAAGTGCGAAAAGTGGTTTTTCAACACTAACACAAGTGCAAAAAGTGGTTTTTCAACACTATCACAAGTGCAAAAAGTGTTTTTTTCCACACTAATACAAGTGCAAAAGTGGTTTCCTGCACCAACACAAGTGCGAAAAGTGGTTTTTCAACACTAACACAAGTGCGAATAGTGGTTTTTCAACACTAACACAAGTGCGAAAAGTGGTTTTTCAACACTAGCACAAGTGCGAAAAGTGGTTTTTCCACACTAGTACAAGTGCAAAAGTGGTTTCCTGCACCAACACAAGTGCGAAAAGTGGTTTTTCAACACTAACACAAGTGCGAAAAGTGGTTTTTCAACACTAACACAAGTGCAAAAAGTGGTTTTTCCACACTAATACAAGTGCAAAAGTGGTTTCCTGCACCAACACAAGTGCGAAAAGTGGTTTTTCAACACTAACACAAGTGCGAAAAGTGGTTTTTCAACACTATCACAAGTGCAAAAGGTGTTTTTCCCACACTAATACAAGTGCAAAAGTGGTTTCCTGCACCAACACAAGTGCGAAAAGTGGTTTTTCAACACTAACACAAGTGCGAAAAGTCGTTTTTCAACACTAACACAAGTGCGAAAAGTGTTTTTTCCACACTAATACAAGTGCAAAAGTGGTTTCCTGCACCAACACAAGTGCGAAAAGTGGTTTTTCAACACTAACACAAGTGCGAAAAGTGGTTTTTCAACACTAACACAAGTGCGAAAAGTGTTTTTTCCACACTAATACAAGTGCAAAAGTGGTTTCCTGCACCAACACAAGTGCGAAAAGTGGTTTTTCAACACTAACACAAGTGCGAAAAGTGGTTTCCTGCACCAACACAAGTGCGAAAAGTGGTTTTTCAACACTAACACAAGTGCGAAAAGTGGTTTTTCAACACTATCACAAGTGCAAAAAGTGTTTTTTCCACACTAATACAAGTGCAAAAGTGGTTTCCTGCACCAACACAAGTGCATAAAGTGGTTTTTCAACACTAACAAAAGTGCGAAAAGTGGTTTTTCAACACTAACACAAGTGCGACAAGTGGTTTTTCAACACTAACACAAGTGCAAAAAGTGGTTTTTCCACACTAATACAAGTGCAAAAGTGGTTTCCTGCACCAACACAAGTGCGAAAAGTGGTTTTTCAACACTAACACAAGTGTGAAAAGTGGTTTTTCAACACTATCACAAGTGCAATAAGTGTTTTTTCCACACTAATACATGTGCAAAAGTGGTTTCCTGCACCAACACAAGTGCGAACAGTGGTTTTTCAACACTAACACAAGTGCGAAAAGTGGTTTTTCAACACTAGCACAAGTGCCAAAAGTGTTTTTTCTACACTAATACAAGTGCAAAAGTGGTTTCCTGCACCAACACAAGTGCGAAAAGTGGTTTTTCAACACTATCACAAGTGCGAAAAGTGGTTTTTCAACACTAACACAAGTGTGAAAAGTGGTTTTTCAACACTAACACAAGTGCGAAAAGTGGTTTTTCCACACTAATACAAGTGCAAAAGTGGTTTCCTGCACCAACACAAGTGCGAAAAGTGGTTTTTCAACACTAACACAAGTGCGAAAAGTGGTTTTTCAACACTATCACAAGTGCAAAAAGTGGTTTTCCACACTAATACAAGTGCAAAAGTGGTTTCCTGCACCAACACAAGTGCGAAAAGTGGTTTTTCAACACTAACACAAGTGTGAAAAGTGGTTTTTCAACACTATCACAAGTGCAAAAAGTGTTTTTTTCCACACCAATACAAGTGCAAAAGTGGTTTCCTGCACCAACACAAGTGCGAAAAGTGGTTTGTCAACACTAACACAAGTGCGAAAAGTGGTTTTTCAACACTAACACAAGTGCGAAAAGTGTTTTTCCACACTTATACAAGTGCAAAAGTGGTTTCCTGCACCAACACAAGTGCGAAAAGTGGTTTTTCAACACTAACACAAGTGCGAAAAGTGGTTTTTCAAAACTAGCACAAGTGCGAAAAGTGGTTTTTCAACACTAACACAAGTGCGAAAAGTGGTTTTTCCACACTAATACAAGTGCAAAAGTGGTTTCCTGCACCAACACAAGTGCGAAAAGTGGTTTTTCAACACTAACACAAGTGCGAAAAGTGGTTTTTCAACACTAACACAAGTGCGAAAAGTGGTTTTTCAACACTAACACAAGTGCAAAAAGTGGTTTTTCCACACTAATACAAGTGCAAAAGTGGTTTTCTGCACCAACACAAGTGCGAAAAGTGGTTTTTCAACACTAACACAAGTGCGAAAAGTGGTTTTTCAACACTATCACAAGTGCAATAAGTGTTTTTTCCACACTAATACAAGTGCAAAAGTGGTTTCCTGCACCAACACAAGTGCGAAAAGTGGTTTTTCAACACTAACACAAGTGTGAAAAGTGGTTTTTCAACACTATCACAAGTGCAATAAGTGTTTTTTCCACACTAATACATGTGCAAAAGTGGTTTCCTGCACCAACACAAGTGCGAACAGTGGTTTTTCAACACTAACACAAGTGCGAAAAGTGGTTTTTCAACACTAGCACAAGTGCCAAAAGTGTTTTTTCTACACTAATACAAGTGCAAAAGTGGTTTCCTGCACCAACACAAGTGCGAAAAGTGGTTTTTCAACACTAACACAAGTGCGAAAAGTGGTTTTTCAACACTAACACAAGTGCGAAAAGTGGTTTTTCAACACTAACACAAGTGCGAAAAGTGGTTTTTCCACACTAATACAAGTGCAAAAGTGGTTTCCTGCACCAACACAAGTGCGAAAAGTGGTTTTTCAACACTAACACAAGTGCGAAAAGTGGTTTTTCAACACTATCACAAGTGCAAAAAGTGGTTTTTCCACACTAATACAAGTGCAAAAGTGGTTTCCTGCACCAACACAAGTGCGAAAAGTGGTTTTTCAACACTAACACAAGTGTGAAAAGTGGTTTTTCAACACTATCACAAGTGCAAAAAGTGTTTTTTTCCACACCAATACAAGTGCAAAATTGGTTTCCTGCACCAACACAAGTGCGAAAAGTGGTTTTTCAACACTAACACAAGTGCGAAAAGTGGTTTTTCAAAACTAACACAAGTGCGAAAAGTGGTTTTTCAACACTAACACAAGTGCGAAAAGTGGTTTTTCCACACTAATACAAGTGCAAAAGTGGTTTCCTGCACCAACACAAGTGCGAAAAGTGGTTTTTCAACACTAACACAAGTGCGAAAAGTGGTTTTTCAACACTAACACAAGTGCGAAAAGTGGTTTTTCAACACTAACACAAGTGCAAAAAGTGGTTTTTCCACACTAATACAAGTGCAAAAGTGGTTTTCTGCACCAACACAAGTGCGAAAAGTGGTTTTTCAACACTAACACAAGTGCGAAAAGTGGTTTTTCAACACTATCACAAGTGCAATAAGTGTTTTTTCCACACTAATACAAGTGCAAAAGTGGTTTCCTGCACCAACACAAGTGCGAAAAGTGGTTTTTCAACACTAACACAAGTGCAAAAAGTGGTTTTTCAACACTAACACAAGTGCGAAAAGTGGTTTTTCAACACTAACACAAGTGCGAAAAGTGGTTTTTCAACACTAACACAAGTGCGAAAAGTGTTTTTTCCACACTAATACAAGTGCAAAAGTGGTTTCCTGCACCAACACAAGTGCGAAAAGTGGTTTTTCAACACTAACACAAGTGCGAAAAGTGGTTTTTCAACACTAACACAAGTGCGAAAAGTGGTTTTTCAACATTAACACAAGTGCGAAAAGTGGTTTTTCCACACTAATACAAGTGCAAAAGTGGTTTCCTGCACCAACACAAGTGCAAAAAGTGGTTTTTCAACACTAACACAAGTGCGAAAAGTGGTTTTTCAACACTAACACAAGTGCGAAAAGTGGTTTTTCCACACTAATACAAGTGCAAAAGTGGTTTCCTGCACCAACACAAGTGCGAAAAGTGGTTTTTCAACACTAACACAAGTGCGAAAAGTGGTTTTTCAACACTAACACAAGTGCGAAAAGTGGTTTTTCCACACTAATACAAGTGCAAAAGTGGTTTCCTGCACCAACACAAGTGCGAAAAGTGGTTTTTCAACACTAACACAAGTGCGAAAAGTGGTTTTTCAACACTAACACAAGTGCGAAAAGTGGTTTTTCCACACTAATGCAAGTGCAAAAGTGGTTTCCTGCACCAACACAAGTGCGAAAAGTGGTTTTTCAACACTAACACAAGTGCGAAAAGTGGTTTTTCAACACTATCACAAGTGCAAAAAGTGTTTTTTCCACACCAATACAAGTGCAAAAGTGGTTTCCTGCACCAACACAAGTGCGAAAAGTGGTTTTTCAACACTAACACAAGTGCGAAAAGTGTTTTTTCAACACTAACACAAGTGCGAAAAGTGGTTTTTCAACACTAACACAAGTGGGAAAAGTGGTTTTTCCACACTAATACAAGTGCAAAAGTGGTTTCCTGCACCAACACAAGTGCGAAAAGTGGTTTTTCAACACTAACACAAGTGCAAAAAGTGGTTTTTCAACACTATCACAAGTGCAAAAAGTGTTTTTTCCACACTAATACAAGTGCAAAAGTGGTTTCCTGCACCAACACAAGTGCGAAAAGTGGTTTTTCAACACTAACACAAGTGCGAAAAGTGGTTTTACAACACTAACACAAGTGCGAAAAGTGGTTTTTCAACACTAACACAAGTGCGAAAAGTGGTTTTTCCACACTAATACAAGTGCAAAAGTGGTTTCCTGCTCCAACACAAGTGCGAAAAGTGGTTTTTCAACACTAACACAAGTGCGAAAAGTGGTTTTTCAACACTATCACAAGTGCAATAAGTGTTTTTTCCACACTAATACAAGTGCAAAAGTGGTTTCCTGCACCAACACAAGTGCGAAAAGTGGTTTTTCAACACTAACACAAGTGCGAAAAGTGGTTTTTCAACACTAACACAAGTGCGAAAAGTGGTTTTTCAACACTAACACAAGTGCGAAAAGTGGTTTTTCAACACTAACACATGTGCGAAAAGTGGTTTTTCAACATTAATAAAGTGCGAAAAGTGGTTTTTCCACACTAATACAAGTGCAAAAGTGGTTTCCTGCACCAACACAAGTGCAAAAAGTGGTTTTTCAACACTAACACAAGTGCGAAAAGTGGTTTTTCAACACTAACACAAGTGCGAAAAGTGGTTTTCCACACTAATACAAGTGCAAAAGTGGTTTCCTGCACCAACACAAGTGCGAAAAGTGGTTTTTCAACACTAACACAAGTGCGAAAAGTGGTTTTTCAACACTAACACAAGTGCGAAAAGTGGTTTTTCCACACTAATACAAGTGCAAAAGTGGTTTCCTGCACCAACACAAGTGCGAAAAGTGGTTTTTCAACACTAACACAAGTGCGAAAAGTGGTTTTTCAACACTAACACAAGTGCGAAAAGTGTTTTTTCCACACTAATACAAGTGCAAAAGTGGTTTCCTGCACCAACATAAGTGCGAAAAGTGGTTTTTCAACACTAACACAAGTGCGAAAAGTGGTTTTTCAACACTAACACAAGTGTGAAAAGTGGTTTTTCAACACTAACACAAGTGCGAAAAGTGGTTTTTCCACACTAATACAAGTGCAAAAGTGGTTTCCTGCACCAACACAAGTGCGAAAAGTGGTTTTTCAACACTAACACAAGTGCGAAAAGTGGTTTTTCAACACTAACACAAGTGCGAAAAGTGGTTTTTCCACACTAATACAAGTGCAAAAGTGGTTTCCTGCACCAACACAAGTGCGAAAAGTGCTTTTTCAACACTAACACAAGTGCGAAAAGTGTTTTTTCAACACTATCACAAGTGCAAAAAGTGTTTTTTCCACACTAATACAAGTGCAAAAGTGGTTTCCTGCACCAACACAAGTGCGAAAAGTGGTTTTTCAACACTAACACAACTGCGAAAAGTGGTTTTTCAACACTAACACAAGTGCGAAAAGTGGTTTTTCAACACTAACACAAGTGCGAAAAGTGGTTTTTCCACACTAATACAAGTGCAAAAGTGGTTTCCTGCACCAACACAAGTGCGAAAAGTGGTTTTTCAACACTAACAAAAGTGCGAAAAGTGGTTTTTCAACACTAACACAAGTGCGACAAGTGGTTTTTCAACACTAACACAAGTGCAAAAAGTGGTTTTTCCACACTAATACAAGTGCAAAAGTGGTTTCCTGCACCAACACAAGTGCGAAAAGTGGTTTTTCAACACTAACACAAGTGTGAAAAGTGGTTTTTCAACACTATCACAAGTGCAATAAGTGTTTTTTCCACACTAATACATGTGCAAAAGTGGTTTCCTGCACCAACACAAGTGCGAACAGTGGTTTTTCAACACTAACACAAGTGCGAAAAGTGGTTTTTCAACACTAACACAAGTGCGAAAAGTGTTTTTTCTACACTAATACAAGTGCAAAAGTGGTTTCCTGCACCAACACAAGTGCGAAAAGTGGTTTTTCAACACTAACACCAGTGCGAAAAGTGGTTTTTCAACACTAACACAAGTGCGAAAAGTGGTTTTTCAACACTAACACAAGTGCGAAAAGTGGTTTTTCCACACTAATACAAGTGCAAAAGTGGTTTCCTGCACCAACACAAGTGCGAAAAGTGGTTTTTCAACACTAACACAAGTGCGAAAAGTGGTTTTTCAACACTATCACAAGTGCAAAAAGTGGTTTTTCCACACTAATACAAGTGCAAAAGTGGTTTCCTGCACCAACACAAGTGCGAAAAGTGGTTTTTCAACACTAACAGAAGTGCGAAAAGTGGTTTTTCAACACTAACACAAGTGCGAAAAGTGGTTTTTCCACACTAATACAAGTGCAAAAGTGGTTTCCTGCACCAACACAAGTGCGAAAAGTGGTTTTTCAACACTAACACAAGTGCAAAAAGTGGTTTTTCAACACTATCACAAGTGCAAAAAGTGTTTTTCCACACTAATACAAGTGCAAAAGTGGTTTCCTGCACCAACACAAGTGCGAAAAGTGGTTTTTCAACACTAACACAAGTGCGAATAGTGGTTTTTCAACACTAACACAAGTGTGAAAAGTTGTTTTTCAACACTAACACAAGTGCGAAAAGTGGTTTTTCCACACTAGTACAAGTGCAAAAGTGGTTTCCTGCACCAACACAAGTGCGAAAAGTGGTTTTTCAACACTAACACAAGTGCGAAAAGTGGTTTTTCAACACTAACACAAGTGCAAGAAGTGGTTTTTCCACACTAATACAAGTGCAAAAGTGGTTTCCTGCACCAACACAAGTGTGAAAAGTGGTTTTTCAACACTAACACAAGTGCGAAAAGTGGTTTTTCAACACTATCACAAGTGCAAAAAGTGTTTTTCCCACACTAATACAAGTGCAAAAGTGGTTTCCTGCACCAACACAAGTGCGAAAAGTGGTTTTTCAACACTAACACAAGTGCGAAAAGTCGTTTTTCAACACTAACACAAGTGCGAAAAGTGTTTTTTCCACACTAATACAAGTGCAAAAGTGGTTTCCTGCACCAACACAAGTGCGAAAAGTGGTTTTTCAACACTAACACAAGTGCGAAACGTGGTTTTTCAACACTAACACAAGTGCGAAAAGTGTTTTTTCCACACTAATACAAGTGCAAAAGTGGTCTCCTGCACCAACACAAGTGCAAAAAGTGGTTTTTCAACACTAACACAAGTGCGAAAAGTGGTTTCCTGCACCAACACAAGTGCGAAAAGTGGTTTTTCAACACTAACACAAGTGCGAAAAGTGTTTTTTCCACACTAATACAAGTGCAAAAGTGGTTTCCTGCACCAACACAAGTGCGAAAAGTGGTTTTTCAACACTAACACAAGTGCGAAAAGTGGTTTCCTGCACCAACACAAGTGCGAAAAGTGGTTTTTCAACACTAACACAAGTGCATAAAGTGGTTTTTCAACACTAACAAAAGTGCGAAAAGTGGTTTTTCAACACTAACACAAGTGCGACAAGTGGTTTTTCAACACTAACACAAGTGCAAAAAGTGGTTTTTCCACACTAATACAAGTGCAAAAGTGGTTTCCTGCACCAACACAAGTGCGAAAAGTGGTTTTTCAACACTAACACAAGTGTGAAAAGTGGTTTTTCAACACTATCACAAGTGCAATAAGTGTTTTTTCCACACTAATACATGTGCAAAAGTGGTTTCCTGCACCAACACAAGTGCGAACAGTGGTTTTTCAACACTAACACAAGTGCGAAAAGTGGTTTTTCAACACTAGCACAAGTGCCAAAAGTGTTTTTTCTACACTAATACAAGTGCAAAAGTGGTTTCCTGCACCAACACAAGTGCGAAAAGTGGTTTTTCAACACTAACACAAGTGCGAAAAGTGGTTTTTCAACACTAACACAAGTGTGAAAAGTGGTTTTTCAACACTAACACAAGTGCGAAAAGTGGTTTTTCCACACTAATACAAGTGCAAAAGTGGTTTCCTGCACCAACACAAGTGCGAAAAGTGGTTTTTCAACACTAACACAAGTGCGAAAAGTGGTTTTTCAACACTATCACAAGTGCAAAAAGTGGTTTTTCCACACTAATACAAGTGCAAAAGTGGTTTCCTGCACCAACACAAGTGCGAAAAGTGGTTTTTCAACACTAACACAAGTGTGAAAAGTGGTTTTTCAACACTATCACAAGTGCAAAAAGTGTTTTTTTCCACACCAATACAAGTGCAAAAGTGGTTTCCTGCACCAACACAAGTGCGAAAAGTGGTTTGTCAACACTAACACAAGTGCGAAAAGTGGTTTTTCAACACTAACACAAGTGCGAAAAGTGTTTTTCCACACTTATACAAGTGCAAAAGTGGTTTCCTGCACCAACACAAGTGCGAAAAGTGGTTTTTCAACACTAACACAAGTGCGAAAAGTGGTTTTTCAAAACTAGCACAAGTGCGAAAAGTGGTTTTTCAACACTAACACAAGTGCGAAAAGTGGTTTTTCCACACTAATACAAGTGCAAAAGTGGTTTCCTGCACCAACACAAGTGCGAAAAGTGGTTTTTCAACACTAACACAAGTGCGAAAAGTGGTTTTTCAACACTAACACAAGTGCGAAAAGTGGTTTTTCAACACTAACACAAGTGCAAAAAGTGGTTTTTCCACACTAATACAAGTGCAAAAGTGGTTTTCTGCACCAACACAAGTGCGAAAAGTGGTTTTTCAACACTAACACAAGTGCGAAAAGTGGTTTTTCAACACTATCACAAGTGCAATAAGTGTTTTTCCACACTAATACAAGTGCAAAAGTGGTTTCCTGCACCAACACAAGTGCGAAAAGTGGTTTTTCAACACTAACACAAGTGTGAAAAGTGGTTTTTCAACACTATCACAAGTGCAATAAGTATTTTTTCCACACTAATACATGTGCAAAAGTGGTTTCCTGCACCAACACAAGTGCGAACAGTGGTTTTTCAACACTAACACAAGTGCGAAAAGTGGTTTTTCAACACCAGCACAAGTGCCAAAAGTGTTTTTTCTACACTAATACAAGTGCAAAAGTGGTTTCCTGCACCAACACAAGTGCGAAAAGTGGTTTTTCAACACTAACACAAGTGCGAAAAGTGGTTTTTCAACACTAACACAAGTGCGAAAAGTGGTTTTTCAACACTAACACAAGTGCGAAAAGTGGTTTTTCCACACTAATACAAGTGCAAAAGTGGTTTCCTGCACCAACACAAGTGCGAAAAGTGGTTTTACAACACTAACACAAGTGCGAAAAGTGGTTTTTCAACACTATCACAAGTGCAAAAAGTGGTTTTTCCACACTAATACAAGTGCAAAAGTGGTTTCCTGCACCAACACAAGTGCGAAAAGTGGTTTTTCAACACTAACACAAGTGTGAAAAGTGGTTTTTCAACACTATCACAAGTGCAAAAAGTGTTTTTTTCCACACCAATACAAGTGCAAAAGTGGTTTCCTGCACCAACACAAGTGCGAAAAGTGGTTTGTCAACACTAACACAAGTGCGAAAAGTGGTTTTTCAACACTAACACAAGTGCGAAAAGTGTTTTTCCACACTTATACAAGTGCAAAAGTGGTTTCCTGCACCAACACAAGTGCGAAAAGTGGTTTTTCAACACTAACACAAGTGCGAAAAGTGGTTTTTCAAAACTAACACAAGTGCGAAAAGTGGTTTTTCAACACTAACACAAGTGCGAAAAGTGGTTTTTCCACACTAATACAAGTGCAAAAGTGGTTTCCTGCACCAACACAAGTGCGAAAAGTGGTTTTTCAACACTAACACAAGTGCGAAAAGTGGTTTTTCAACACTAACACAAGTGCGAAAAGTGATTTTTCAACACTAACACAAGTGCAAAAAGTGGTTTTTCCACACTAATACAAGTGCAAAAGTGGTTTTCTGCACCAACACAAGTGCGAAAAGTGGTTTTTCAACACTAACACAAGTGCGAAAAGTGGTTTTTCAACACTATCACAAGTGCAATAAGTGTTTTTTCCACACTAATACTAGTGCAAAAGTGGTTTCCTGCACCAACACAAGTGCGAAAAGTGGTTTTTCAACACTAACACAAGTGCAAAAAGTGGTTTTTCAACACTAATACAAGTGCAAAAGTGGTTTCCTGCACCAACACAAGTGCGAAAAGTGGTTTTTCAACACTAACACAAGTGCGAAAAGTGGTTTTTCAACACTAACACAAGTGCGAAAAGTGGTTTTTCAACATTAACACAAGTGCGAAAAGTGGTTTTTCCACACTAATACAAGTGCAAAAGTGGTTTCCTGCACCAACACAAGTGCAAAAAGTGGTTTTTCAACACTAACACAAGTGCGAAAAGTGGTTTTTCAACACTAACACAAGTGCGAAAAGTGGTTTTTCCACACTAATACAAGTGCAAAAGTGGTTTCCTGCACCAACACAAGTGCGAAAAGTGGTTTTTCAACACTAACACAAGTGCGAAAAGTGGTTTTTCAACACTAACACAAGTGCGAAAAGTGGTTTTTCCACACTAATGCAAGTGCAAAAGTGGTTTCCTGCACCAACACAAGTGCGAAAAGTGGTTTTTCAACACTAACACAAGTGCGAAAAGTGGTTTTTCAACACTATCACAAGTGCAAAAAGTGTTTTTTCCACACCAATACAAGTGCAAAAGTGGTTTCCTGCACCAACACAAGTGCGAAAAGTGGTTTTTCAACACTAACACAAGTGCGAAAAGTGTTTTTTCAACACTAACACAAGTGCGAAAAGTGGTTTTTCAACACTAACACAAGTGGGAAAAGTGGTTTTTCCACACTAATAAAAGTGCAAAAGTGGTTTCCTGCACCAACACAAGTGCGAAAAGTGGTTTTTCAACACTAACACAAGTGCAAAAAGTGGTTTTTCAACACTATCACAAGTGCAAAAAGTGTTTTTTCCACACTAATACAAGTGCAAAAGTGGTTTCCTGCACCAACACAAGTGCGAAAAGTGGTTTTTCAACACTAACACAAGTGCGAAAAGTGGTTTTACAACACTAACACAAGTGCGAAAAGTGGTTTTTCAACACTAACACAAGTGCGAAAAGTGGTTTTTCCACACTAATACAAGTGCAAAAGTGGTTTCCTGCTCCAACACAAGTGCGAAAAGTGGTTTTTCAACACTAACACAAGTGCGAAAAGTGGTTTTTCAACACTATCACAAGTGCAATAAGTGTTTTTTCCACACTAATACAAGTGCAAAAGTGGTTTCCTGCACCAACACAAGTGCGAAAAGTGGTTTTTCAACACTAACACAAGTGCGAAAAGTGGTTTTTCAACACTAACACAAGTGCGAAAAGTGGTTTTTCAACACTAACACAAGTGCGAAAAGTGGTTTTTCAACACTAACACAAGTGCGAAAAGTGGTTTTTCAACATTAATAAAGTGCGAAAAGTGGTTTTTCCACACTAATACAAGTGCAAAAGTGGTTTCCTGCACCAACACAAGTGCAAAAAGTGGTTTTTCAACACTAACACAAGTGCGAAAAGTGGTTTTTCAACACTAACACAAGTGCGAAAAGTGGTTTTTCCACACTAATACAAGTGCAAAAGTGGTTTCCTGCACCAACACAAGTGCGAAAAGTGGTTTTTCAACACTAACACAAGTGCGAAAAGTGGTTTTTCAACACTAACACAAGTGCGAAAAGTGGTTTTTCCACACTAATACAAGTGCAAAAGTGGTTTCCTGCACCAACACAAGTGCGAAAAGTGGTTTTTCAACACTAACACAAGTGCGAAAAGTGGTTTTTCAACACTAACACAAGTGCGAAAAGTGTTTTTTCCACACTAATACAAGTGCAAAAGTGGTTTCCTGCACCAACATAAGTGCGAAAAGTGGTTTTTCAACACTAACACAAGTGCGAAAAGTGGTTTTTCAACACTAACACAAGTGTGAAAAGTGGTTTTTCAACACTAACACAAGTGCGAAAAGTGGTTTTTCCACACTAATACAAGTGCAAAAGTGGTTTCCTGCACCAACACAAGTGCGAAATGTGGTTTTTCAACACTAACACAAGTGCGAAAAGTGGTTTTTCAACACTAACACAAGTGCGAAAAGTGGTTTTTCCACACTAATACAAGTGCAAAAGTGGTTTCCTGCACCAACACAAGTGCGAAAAGTGCTTTTTCAACACTAACACAAGTGCGAAAAGTGTTTTTTCAACACTATCACAAGTGCAAAAAGTGTTTTTTCCACACTAATACAAGTGCAAAAGTGGTTTCCTGCACCAACACAAGTGCGAAAAGTGGTTTTTCAACACTAACACAAGTGCGAAAAGTGGTTTTTCAACACTAACACAAGTGCGAAAAGTGGTTTTTCAACACTAACACAAGTGCGAAAAGTGGTTTTTCCACACTAATACAAGTGCAAAAGTGGTTTCCTGCACCAACACAAGTGCGAAAAGTGGTTTTTCAACACTAACAAAAGTGCGAAAAGTGGTTTTTCAACACTAACACAAGTGCGACAAGTGGTTTTTCAACACTAACACAAGTGCAAAAAGTGGTTTTTCCACACTAATACAAGTGCAAAAGTGGTTTCCTGCACCAACACAAGTGCGAAAAGTGGTTTTTCAACACTAACACAAGTGTGAAAAGTGGTTTTTCAACACTATCACAAGTGCAATAAGTGTTTTTTCCACACTAATACATGTGCAAAAGTGGTTTCCTGCACCAACACAAGTGCGAACAGTGGTTTTTCAACACTAACACAAGTGCGAAAAGTGGTTTTTCAACACTAACACAAGTGCGAAAAGTGTTTTTTCTACACTAATACAAGTGCAAAAGTGGTTTCCTGCACCAACACAAGTGCGAAAAGTGGTTTTTCAACACTAACACCAGTGCGAAAAGTGGTTTTTCAACACTAACACAAGTGCGAAAAGTGGTTTTTCAACACTAACACAAGTGCGAAAAGTGGTTTTTCCACACTAATACAAGTGCAAAAGTGGTTTCCTGCACCAACACAAGTGCGAAAAGTGGTTTTTCAACACTAACACAAGTGCGAAAAGTGGTTTTTCAACACTATCACAAGTGCAAAAAGTGGTTTTTCCACACTAATACAAGTGCAAAAGTGGTTTCCTGCACCAACACAAGTGCGAAAAGTGGTTTTTCAACACTAACAGAAGTGCGAAAAGTGGTTTTTCAACACTAACACAAGTGCGAAAAGTGGTTTTTCCACACTAATACAAGTGCAAAAGTGGTTTCCTGCACCAACACAAGTGCGAAAAGTGGTTTTTCAACACTAACACAAGTGCAAAAAGTGGTTTTTCAACACTATCACAAGTGCAAAAAGTGTTTTTCCACACTTATACAAGTGCAAAAGTGGTTTCCTGCACCAACACAAGTGCGAAAAGTGGTTTTTCAACACTAACACAAGTGCGAATAGTGGTTTTTCAACACTAACACAAGTGCGAAAAGTGGTTTTTCAACACTAACACAAGTGCGAAAAGTGGTTTTTCCACACTAGTACAAGTGCAAAAGTGGTTTCCTGCACCAACACAAGTGCGAAAAGTGGTTTTTCAACACTAACACAAGTGCGAAAAGTGGTTTTTCAACACTAACACAAGTGCAAGAAGTGGTTTTTCCACACTAATACAAGTGCAAAAGTGGTTTCCTGCACCAACACAAGTGCGAAAAGTGGTTTTTCAACACTAACACAAGTGCGAAAAGTGGTTTTTCAACACTATCACAAGTGCAAAAAGTGTTTTTCCCACACTAATACAAGTGCAAAAGTGGTTTCCTGCACCAACACAAGTGCGAAAAGTGGTTTTTCAACACTAACACAAGTGCGAAAAGTCGTTTTTCAACACTAACACAAGTGCGAAAAGTGTTTTTTCCACACTAATACAAGTGCAAAAGTGGTTTCCTGCACCAACACAAGTGCGAAAAGTGGTTTTTCAACACTAACACAAGTGCGAAAAGTGGTTTTTCAACACTAACACAAGTGCGAAAAGTGTTTTTTCCACACTAATACAAGTGCAAAAGTGGTTTCCTGCACCAACACAAGTGCGAAAAGTGGTTTTTCAACACTAACACAAGTGCGAAAAGTGGTTTCCTGCACCAACACAAGTGCGAAAAGTGGTTTTTCAACACTAACACAAGTGCGAAAAGTGGTTTTTCAACACTATCACAAGTGCAAAAAGTGTTTTTTCCACACTAATACAAGTGCAAAAGTGGTTTCCTGCACCAACACAAGTGCATAAAGTGGTTTTTCAACACTAACAAAAGTGCGAAAAGTGGTTTTTCAACACTAACACAAGTGCGACAAGTGGTTTTTCAACACTAACACAAGTGCAAAAAGTGGTTTTTCCACACTAATACAAGTGCAAAAGTGGTTTCCTGCACCAACACAAGTGCGAAAAGTGGTTTTTCAACACTAACACAAGTGTGAAAAGTGGTTTTTCAACACTATCACAAGTGCAATAAGTGTTTTTTCCACACTAATACATGTGCAAAAGTGGTTTCCTGCACCAACACAAGTGCGAACAGTGGTTTTTCAACACTAACACAAGTGCGAAAAGTGGTTTTTCAACACTAACACAAGTGCGAAAAGTGTTTTTTCTACACTAATACAAGTGCAAAAGTGGTTTCCTGCACCAACACAAGTGCGAAAAGTGGTTTTTCAACACTAACACAAGTGCGAAAAGTGGTTTTTCAACACTAACACAAGTGTGAAAAGTGGTTTTTCAACACTAACACAAGTGCGAAAAGTGGTTTTTCCACACTAATACAAGTTCAAAAGTGGTTTCCTGCACCAACACAAGTGTGAAAAGTGGTTTTTCAACACTAACACAAGTGCGAAAAGTGGTTTTTCAACACTCTCACAAGTGCAAAAAGTGGTTTTTCCACACTAATACAAGTGCAAAAGTGGTTTCCTGCACCAACACAAGTGCGAAAAGTGGTTTTTCAACACTAACAGAAGTGCGAAAAGTGGTTTTTCAACACTAACACAAGTGCGAAAAGTGGTTTTTCCACACTAATACAAGTGCAAAAGTGGTTTCCTGCACCAACACAAGTGCGAAAAGTGGTTTTTCAACACTAACACAAGTGCAAAAAGTGGTTTTTCAACACTATCACAAGTGCAAAAAGTGTTTTTCCACACTAATACAAGTGCAAAAGTGGTTTCCTGCACCAACACAAGTGCGAAAAGTGGTTTTTCAACACTAACACAAGTGCGAATAGTGGTTTTTCAACACTAACACAAGTGCGCAAAGTGGTTTTTCAACACTAACACAAGTGCGAAAAGTGGTTTTCCACACTAGTACAAGTGCAAAAGTGGTTTCCTGCACCAACACAAGTGCGAAAAGTGGTTTTTCAACACTAACACAAGTGCGAAAAGTGGTTTTTCAACACTAACACAAGTGCAAAAAGTGGTTTTTCCACACTAATACAAGTGCAAAAGTGGTTTCCTGCACAAACACAAGTGCGAAAAGTGGTTTTTCAACACTAACACAAGTGCGAAAAGTGGTTTTTCAACACTATCACAAGTGCAAAAAGTGTTTTTCCCACACTAATACAAGTGCAAAAGTGGTTTCCTGCACCAACACAAGTGCGAAAAGTGGTTTTTCAACACTAACACAAGTGCGAAAAGTCGTTTTTCAACACTAACACAAGTGCGAAAAGTGTTTTTTCCACACTAATACAAGTGCAAAAGTGGTTTCCTGCACCAACACAAGTGCGAAAAGTGGTTTTTCAACACTAACACAAGTGCGAAAAGTGGTTTTTCAACACTAACACAAGTGCGAAAAGTGTTTTTTCCACACTAATACAAGTGCAAAAGTGGTTTCCTGCACCAACACAAGTGCGAAAAGTGGTTTTTCAACACTAACACAAGTGCGAAAAGTGGTTTCCTGCACCAACACAAGTGCGAAAAGTGGTTTTTCAACACTAACACAAGTGCGAAAAGTGGTTTTTCAACACTATCACAAGTGCAAAAAGTGTTTTTTCCACACTAATACAAGTGCAAAAGTGGTTTCCTGCACCAACACAAGTGCGAAAAGTGGTTTTTCAACACTAACACAAGTGCGAAAAGTGGTTTTTCAACACTATCACAAGTGCAAAAAGAGGTTTTTCCACACTAATACAAGTGCAAAAGTGGTTTCCTGCACCAACGCAAGGGCGAAAAGTGGTTTTTCAACACTAACACAAGTGCGAAAAGTGGTTTTTCAACACTATCACAAGTGCAAAAAGTGGTTTTTCCACACTAATACAAGTGCGAAAAGTGGTTTCCTGCACCAACACAAGTGCGAAAAGTGGTTTTTCAACAATAACACAAGTGCGAAAAGTGGTTTTTCAACACTAACACAAGTGCGAAAAGTGGTTTTTCCACACTAATAGAAGTGCAAAAGTGGTTTCCTGCACCAACACAAGTGCAAAAAGTGGTTTTTCAACACTAACACAAGTGCAAACAGTGGTTTTTCAACACCATCACAAGTGCAAAAAGTGTTTTTCCACTCTAATACAAGTGCAAAAGTGGTTTCCTGCACCAACACAAGTGCGAAAAGTGGTTTTTCAACACTAACACAAGTGCGAAAAGTGGTTTTTCAACACTATCACAAGTGCAAAAAGTGTTTTTTCCACACTAATACAAGTGCAAAAGTGGTTTCCTGCACCAACACAAGTGCGAAAAGTGGTTTTTCAACACTAACACAAGTGCGAAAAGTGGTTTTTCAACACTAACACAAGTGCGAAAAGTGTTTTTTCCACACTAATACAAGTGCAAAAGTGGTTTCCTGCACCAACACAAGTGCGAAAAGTGGTTTTTCAACACTAACACAAGTGCGAAAAGTGGTTTTTCAACACTAACACAAGTGCGAAAAGTGGTTTTTCAACACTAACACAAGTGCGAAAAGTGGCTTTTCAACACTAACACAAGTGCGAAAAGTGGTTTTTCCACACTAATACAAGTGCAAAAGTGGTTTCCTGCACCAACACAAGTGCGAAAAGTGGTTTTTCAACACTAACACGAGTGCGAAAAGTGGTTTTTCAACACTAACACAAGTGCGAAAAGTGGTTTTTCAACACTAACACAAGTGTCAAAATTGGTTTTTCAACACTAATACAAGTGCAAAAGTGGTTTCCTGCACCAACACAAGTGCGAAAAGTGGTTTTTCAACACTAACACAAGTGCGAAAAGTGGTTTTTCAACACTATCACAAGTGCAATAAGTGTTTTTTCCACACTAATACAAGTGCAAAAGTGGTTTCCTGCACCAACACAAGTGCGAAAAGTGGTTTTTCAACACTAACACAAGTGCGAAAAGTGGTTTTTCCACACTAATACATGTGCAAAAGTGGTTTCCTGCACCAACACAAGTGCGAAAAGTGGTTTTTCAACACTAACACAAGTGCAAAAAGTGGTTTTTCAACACTAACACAAGTGCGAAAAGTGGTTTTTCCACACTAATACAAGTGCAAAAGTGGTTTCCTGCACCAACACAAGTGCGAAAAGTGGTTTTTCAACACTAACACAAGTGCGAAAAGTGGTTTTTCAACACTATCACAAGTGCAAAAAGTGTTTTTTCCACACTAATACAAGTGCAAAAGTGGTTTCCTGCACCAACACAAGTGTGAAAAGTGGTTTTTCAACACTAACACAAGTGCGAAAAGTGGTTTTTCAACACTAACACAAGTGCGAAAAGTGTTTTTTCCACACTAATACAAGTGCAAAAGTGGTTTCCTGCACCAACACAAGTGCGAAAAGTGGTTTTTCAACACTAACACAAGTGCGAAAAGTGGTTTTCCAACACTATCACAAGTGCAAAAAGTGTTTTTTCCACACTAATACAAGTGCAAAAGTGGTTTTCCTGCACCAACACAAGTGCGAAAAGTGGTTTTTCAACACCAACACAAGTGCGAAAAGTGGTCTTTCAACACTAACACAAGTGCGAAAAGTGTTTTTTCAACACTAATACAAGTGCAAAAGTGGTTTCCTGCACCAACACAAGTGCGAAAAGTGGTTTTTCAACACTAACACAAGTGCGAAAAGTGGTTTTTCAACACTAACACAAGTGCGAAAAGTGGTTTTTCAACACTAACACAAGTGCGAAAAGTGGTTTTTCCACACTAATACAAGTGCAAAAGTGGTTTCCTGCACCAACACAACTGCAAAAAGTGGTTTTTCAACACTAACACAAGTGCGAAAAGTGGTTTTTCAACACTATCACAAGTGCAAAAAGTGGTTTTTCCACACTAATACAAGTGCAAAAGTGGTTTCCTGCACCAACACAAGTGCGAAAAGTGGTTTTTCAACACTAACAGAAGTGCGAAAAGTGGTTTTTCAACACTAACACAAGTGCGAAAAGTGGTTTTTCCACACTAATACAAGTGCAAAAGTGGTTTCCTGCACCAACACAAGTGCGAAAAGTGGTTTTTCAACACTAACACAAGTGCAAAAAGTGGTTTTTCAACACTATCACAAGTGCAAAAAGTGTTTTTTTCCACACTAATACAAGTGCAAAAGTGGTTTCCTGCACCAACACAAGTGCGAAAAGTGGTTTTTCAACACTAACACAAGTGCGAATAGTGGTTTTTCAACACTAACACAAGTGCGAAAAGTGGTTTTTCAACACTAGCACAAGTGCAAAAAGTGGTTTTTCCACACTAGTACAAGTGCAAAAGTGGTTTCCTGCACCAACACAAGTGCGAAAAGTGGTTTTTCAACACTAACACAAGTGCGAAAAGTGGTTTTTCAACACTAACACAAGTGCAAAAAGTGGTTTTTCCACACTAATACAAGTGCAAAAGTGGTTTCCTGCACCAACACAAGTGCGAAAAGTGGTTTTTCAACACTAACACAAGTGCGAAAAGTGGTTTTTCAACACTATCACAAGTGCAAAAGGTGTTTTTCCCACACTAATACAAGTGCAAAAGTGGTTTCCTGCACCAACACAAGTGCGAAAAGTGGTTTTTCAACACTAACACAAGTGCGAAAAGTCGTTTTTCAACACTAACACAAGTGCAAAAAGTGTTTTTTCCACACTAATACAAGTGCAAAAGTGGTTTCCTGCACCAACACAAGTGCGAAAAGTGGTTTTTCAACACTAACACAAGTGCGAAAAGTGGTTTTTCAACACTAACACAAGTGCGAAAAGTGTTTTTTCCACACTAATACAAGTGCAAAGGTGGTTTCCTGCACCAACACAAGTGCGAAAAGTGGTTTTTCAACACTAACACAAGTGCGAAAAGTGGTTTCCTGCACCAACACAAGTGCGAAAAGTGGTTTTTCAACACTAACACAAGTGCGAAAAGTGGTTTTTCAACACTATCACAAGTGCAAAAAGTGTTTTTTCCACACTAATACAAGTGCAAAAGTGGTTTCCTGCACCAACACAAGTGCATAAAGTGGTTTTTCAACACTAACAAAAGTGGGAAAAGTGGTTTTTCAACACTAACACAAGTGCGACAAGTGGTTTTTCAACACTAACACAAGTGCAAAAAGTGGTTTTTCCACACTAATACAAGTGCAAAAGTGGTTTCCTGCACCAACACAAGTGCGAAAAGTGGTTTTTCAACACTAACACAAGTGTGAAAAGTGGTTTTTCAACACTATCACAAGTGCAATAAGTGTTTTTTCCACACTAATACATGTGCAAAAGTGGTTTCCTGCACCAACACAAGTGCGAACAGTGGTTTTTCAACACTAACACAAGTGCGAAAAGTGGTTTTTCAACACTAACACAAGTGTGAAAAGTGGTTTTTCAACACTAACACAAGTGCGAAAAGTGGTTTTTCCACACTAATACAAGTGCAAAAGTGGTTTCCTGCACCAACACAAGTGCGAAAAGTGGTTTTTCAACACTAACACAAGTGCGAAAAGTGGTTTTTCAACACTATCACAAGTGCAAAAAGTGGTTTTTCCACACTAATACAAGTGCAAAAGTGGTTTCCTGCACCAACACAAGTGCGAAAAGTGGTTTTTCAACACTAACACAAGTGTGAAAAGTGGTTTTTCAACACTATCACAAGTGCAAAAAGTGTTTTTTTCCACACCAATACAAGTGCAAAAGTGGTTTCCTGCACCAACACAAGTGCGAAAAGTGGTTTGTCAACACTAACACAAGTGCGAAAAGTGGTTTTTCAACACTAACACAAGTGCGAAAAGTGTTTTTCCACACTTATACAAGTGCAAAAGTGGTTTCCTGCACCAACACAAGTGCGAAAAGTGGTTTTTCAACACTAACACAAGTGCGAAAAGTGGTTTTTCAAAACTAGCACAAGTGCGAAAAGTGGTTTTTCAACACTAACACAAGTGCGAAAAGTGGTTTTTCCACACTAATACAAGTGCAAAAGTGGTTTCCTGCACCAACACAAGTGCGAAAAGTGGTTTTTCAACACTAACACAAGTGCGAAAAGTGGTTTTTCAACACTAACACAAGTGCGAAAAGTGGTTTTTCAACACTAACACAAGTGCAAAAAGTGGTTTTTCCACACTAATACAAGTGCAAAAGTGGTTTTCTGCACCAACACAAGTGCGAAAAGTGGTTTTTCAACACTAACACAAGTGCCAAAAGTGGTTTTTCAACACTATCACAAGTGCAATAAGTGTTTTTTCCACACTAATACAAGTGCAAAAGTGGTTTCCTGCACCAACACAAGTGCGAAAAGTGGTTTTTCAACACTAACACAAGTGCAAAAAGTGGTTTTTCAACACTAACACAAGTGCGAAAAGTGGTTTTTCAACACTAACACAAGTGCGAAAAGTGGTTTTTCAACACTAACACAAGTGCGAAAAGTGTTTTTTCCACACTAATACAAGTGCAAAAGTGGTTTCCTGCACCAACACAAGTGCGAAAAGTGGTTTTTCAACACTAACACAAGTGCGAAAAGTGGTTTTTCAACACTAACACAAGTGCGAAAAGTGGTTTTTCAAAACTAAAACAAGTGCGAAAAGTCGTTTTTCAACATTAACACAAGTGCGAAAAGTGGTTTTTCCACACTAATACAAGTGCAAAAGTGGTTTCCTGCACCAACACAAGTGCAAAAAGTGGTTTTTCAACACTAACACAAGTGCGAAAAGTGGTTTTTCAACACTAACACAAGTGCGAAAAGTGGTTTTTCCACACTAATACAAGTGCAAAAGTGGTTTCCTGCACCAACACAAGTGCGAAAAGTGGTTTTTCAACACTAACACAAGTGCGAAAAGTGGTTTTTCAACACTAACACAAGTGCGAAAAGTGGTTTTTCCACACTAATACAAGTGCAAAAGTGGTTTCCTGCACCAACACAAGTGCGAAAAGTGGTTTTTCAACACTAACACAAGTGCGAAAAGTGGTTTTTCAACACTAACACAAGTGCGAAAAGTGGTTTTTCCACACTAATGCAAGTGCAAAAGTGGTTTCCTGCACCAACACAAGTGCGAAAAGTGGTTTTTCAACACTAACACAAGTGCGAAAAGTGGTTTTTCAACACTATCACAAGTGCAAAAAGTGTTTTTTCCACACCAATACAAGTGCAAAAGTGGTTTCCTGCACCAACACAAGTGCGAAAAGTGGTTTTTCAACACTAACACAAGTGCGAAAAGTGTTTTTTCAACACTAACATAAGTGCGAAAAGTGGTTTTTCAACACTAACACAAGTGGGAAAAGTGGTTTTTCCACACTAATACAAGTGCAAAAGTGGTTTCCTGCACCAACACAAGTGCGAAAAGTGGTTTTTCAGCACTAACACAAGTGCAAAAAGTGGTTTTTCAACACTATCACAAGTGCAAAAAGTGTTTTTTCCACACTAATACAAGTGCAAAAGTGGTTTCCTGCACCAACACAAGTGCGAAAAGTGGTTTTTCAACACTAACACAAGTGCGAAAAGTGGTTTTACAACACTAACACAAGTGCGAAAAGTGGTTTTTCAACACTAACACAAGTGCGAAAAGTGGTTTTTCCACACTAATACAAGTGCAAAAGTGGTTTCCTGCACCAACACAAGTGCGAAAAGTGGTTTTTCAACACTAACACAAGTGCGAAAAGTGTTTTTTCCACACTAATACAAGTGCAAAGGTGGTTTCCTGCACCAACACAAGTGCGAAAAGTGGTTTTTCAACACTAACACAAGTGCGAAAAGTGGTTTCCTGCACCAACACAAGTGCGAAAAGTGGTTTTTCAACACTAACACAAGTGCGAAAAGTGGTTTTTCAACACTATCACAAGTGCAAAAAGTGTTTTTTCCACACTAATACAAGTGCAAAAGTGGTTTCCTGCACCAACACAAGTGCATAAAGTGGTTTTTCAACACTAACAAAAGTGGGAAAAGTGGTTTTTCAACACTAACACAAGTGCGACAAGTGGTTTTTCAACACTAACACAAGTGCAAAAAGTGGTTTTTCCACACTAATACAAGTGCAAAAGTGGTTTCCTGCACCAACACAAGTGCGAAAAGTGGTTTTTCAACACTAACACAAGTGTGAAAAGTGGTTTTTCAACACTATCACAAGTGCAATAAGTGTTTTTTCCACACTAATACATGTGCAAAAGTGGTTTCCTGCACCAACACAAGTGCGAACAGTGGTTTTTCAACACTAACACAAGTGCGAAAAGTGGTTTTTCAACACTAGCACAAGTGCCAAAAGTGTTTTTTCTACACTAATACAAGTGCAAAAGTGGTTTCCTGCACCAACACAAGTGCGAAAAGTGGTTTTTCAACACTAACACAAGTGCGAAAAGTGGTTTTTCAACACTAACACAAGTGTGAAAAGTGGTTTTTCAACACTAACACAAGTGCGAAAAGTGGTTTTTCCACACTAATACAAGTGCAAAAGTGGTTTCCTGCACCAACACAAGTGCGAAAAGTGGTTTTTCAACACTAACACAAGTGCGAAAAGTGGTTTTTCAACACTATCACAAGTGCAAAAAGTGGTTTTTCCACACTAATACAAGTGCAAAAGTGGTTTCCTGCACCAACACAAGTGCGAAAAGTGGTTTTTCAACACTAACACAAGTGTGAAAAGTGGTTTTTCAACACTATCACAAGTGCAAAAAGTGTTTTTTTCCACACCAATACAAGTGCAAAAGTGGTTTCCTGCACCAACACAAGTGCGAAAAGTGGTTTGTCAACACTAACACAAGTGCGAAAAGTGGTTTTTCAACACTAACACAAGTGCGAAAAGTGTTTTTCCACACTTATACAAGTGCAAAAGTGGTTTCCTGCACCAACACAAGTGCGAAAAGTGGTTTTTCAACACTAACACAAGTGCGAAAAGTGGTTTTTCAAAACTAGCACAAGTGCGAAAAGTGGTTTTTCAACACTAACACAAGTGCGAAAAGTGGTTTTTCCACACTAATACAAGTGCAAAAGTGGTTTCCTGCACCAACACAAGTGCGAAAAGTGGTTTTTCAACACTAACACAAGTGCGAAAAGTGGTTTTTCAACACTAACACAAGTGCGAAAAGTGGTTTTTCAACACTAACACAAGTGCAAAAAGTGGTTTTTCCACACTAATACAAGTGCAAAAGTGGTTTTCTGCACCAACACAAGTGCGAAAAGTGGTTTTTCAACACTAACACAAGTGCCAAAAGTGGTTTTTCAACACTATCACAAGTGCAATAAGTGTTTTTTCCACACTAATACAAGTGCAAAAGTGGTTTCCTGCACCAACACAAGTGCGAAAAGTGGTTTTTCAACACTAACACAAGTGCAAAAAGTGGTTTTTCAACACTAACACAAGTGCGAAAAGTGGTTTTTCAACACTAACACAAGTGCGAAAAGTGGTTTTTCAACACTAACACAAGTGCGAAAAGTGTTTTTTCCACACTAATACAAGTGCAAAAGTGGTTTCCTGCACCAACACAAGTGCGAAAAGTGGTTTTTCAACACTAACACAAGTGCGAAAAGTGGTTTTTCAACACTAACACAAGTGCGAAAAGTGGTTTTTCAAAACTAAAACAAGTGCGAAAAGTCGTTTTTCAACATTAACACAAGTGCGAAAAGTGGTTTTTCCACACTAATACAAGTGCAAAAGTGGTTTCCTGCACCAACACAAGTGCAAAAAGTGGTTTTTCAACACTAACACAAGTGCGAAAAGTGGTTTTTCAACACTAACACAAGTGCGAAAAGTGGTTTTTCCACACTAATACAAGTGCAAAAGTGGTTTCCTGCACCAACACAAGTGCGAAAAGTGGTTTTTCAACACTAACACAAGTGCGAAAAGTGGTTTTTCAACACTAACACAAGTGCGAAAAGTGGTTTTTCCACACTAATACAAGTGCAAAAGTGGTTTCCTGCACCAACACAAGTGCGAAAAGTGGTTTTTCAACACTAACACAAGTGCGAAAAGTGGTTTTTCAACACTAACACAAGTGCGAAAAGTGGTTTTTCCACACTAATGCAAGTGCAAAAGTGGTTTCCTGCACCAACACAAGTGCGAAAAGTGGTTTTTCAACACTAACACAAGTGCGAAAAGTGGTTTTTCAACACTATCACAAGTGCAAAAAGTGTTTTTTCCACACCAATACAAGTGCAAAAGTGGTTTCCTGCACCAACACAAGTGCGAAAAGTGGTTTTTCAACACTAACACAAGTGCGAAAAGTGTTTTTTCAACACTAACATAAGTGCGAAAAGTGGTTTTTCAACACTAACACAAGTGGGAAAAGTGGTTTTTCCACACTAATACAAGTGCAAAAGTGGTTTCCTGCACCAACACAAGTGCGAAAAGTGGTTTTTCAGCACTAACACAAGTGCAAAAAGTGGTTTTTCAACACTATCACAAGTGCAAAAAGTGTTTTTTCCACACTAATACAAGTGCAAAAGTGGTTTCCTGCACCAACACAAGTGCGAAAAGTGGTTTTTCAACACTAACACAAGTGCGAAAAGTGGTTTTACAACACTAACACAAGTGCGAAAAGTGGTTTTTCAACACTAACACAAGTGCGAAAAGTGGTTTTTCCACACTAATACAAGTGCAAAAGTGGTTTCCTGCTCCAACACAACTGCGAAAAGTGGTTTTTCAACACTAACACAAGTGCGAAAAGTGGTTTTTCAACACTATCACAAGTGCAATAAGTGTTTTTCCACACTAATACAAGTGCAAAAGTGGTTTCCTGCACCAACACAAGTGCGAAAAGTGGTTTTTCAACACTAACACAAGTGCGAAAAGTGGTTTTTCAACACTAACACAAGTGCGAAAAGTGGTTTTTCAACACTAACACAAGTGCGAAAAGTGGTTTTTCAACACTAACACAAGTGCGAAAAGTGGTTTTTCAACATTAACACAAGTGCGAAAAGTGGTTTTTCCACACTAATACAAGTGCAAAAGTGGTTTCCTGCACCAACACAAGTGCAAAAAGTGGTTTTTCAACACTAACACAAGTGCGAAAAGTGGTTTTTCAACACTAACACAAGTGCGAAAAGTGGTTTTTCCACACTAATACAAGTGCAAAAGTGGTTTCCTGCACCAACACAAGTGCGAAAAGTGGTTTTTCAACACTAACACAAGTGCGAAAAGTGGTTTTTCAACACTAACACAAGTGCGAAAAGTGGTTTTTCCACACTAATACAAGTGCAAAAGTGGTTTCCTGCACCAACACAAGTGCGAAAAGTGGTTTTTCAACACTAACACAAGTGCGAAAAGTGGTTTTTCAACACTAACACAAGTGCGAAAAGTGTTTTTTCCACACTAATACAAGTGCAAAAGTGGTTTCCTGCACCAACATAAGTGCGAAAAGTGGTTTTTCAACACTAACACAAGTGCGAAAAGTGGTTTTTCAACACTAACGCAAGTGTGAAAAGTGGTTTTTCAACACTAACACAAGTGCGAAAAGTGGTTTTTCCACACTAATACAAGTGCAAAAGTGGTTTCCTGCACCAACACAAGTGCGAAAAGTGGTTTTTCAACACTAACACAAGTGCGAAAAGTGGTTTTTCAACACTAACACAAGTGCGAAAAGTGGTTTTTCCACACTAATACAAGTGCAAAAGTGGTTTCCTGCACCAACACAAGTGCGAAAAGTGCTTTTTCAACACTAACACAAGTGCGAAAAGTGTTTTTTCAACACTATCACAAGTGCAAAAAGTGTTTTTTCCACACTAATACAAGTGCAAAAGTGGTTTCCTGCACCAACACAAGTGCGAAAAGTGGTTTTTCAACACTAACACAAGTGCGAAAAGTGGTTTTTCAACACTAACACAAGTGCGAAAAGTGGTTTTTCAACACTAACACAAGTGCGAAAAGTGGTTTTTCCACACTAATACAAGTGCAAAATTGGTTTCCTGCACCAACACAAGTGCGAAAAGTGGTTTTTCAACACTAACACAAGTGCGAAAAGTGGTTTTTCAACACTAACACAAGTGCGAAAAGTGGTTTTCCACACTAATACAAGTGCAAAAGTGGTTTCCTGCACCAACACAAGTGCGAAAAGTGGTTTTTCAACACTAACACAAGTGCGAAAAGTGGTTTTTCAACACTATCACAAGTGCAAAAAGTGTTTTTCCCACACTAATACAAGTGCAAAAGTGGTTTCCTGCACCAACACAAGTGCAAAAAGTGGTTTTTCAACACTAACACAAGTGCGAAAAGTGGTTTTTCAACACTAACACAAGTGCGAAAAGTGTTTTTTCCACACTAATACAAGTGCAAAAGTGGTTTCCTGCACCAACACAAGTGCGAAAAGTGGTTTTTCAACATTAACACAAGTGCGAAAAGTGGTTTTTCAACACTAACACAAGTGCGAAAAGTGGTTTTTCAACACTAACACAAGTGCGAAAAGTGGTTTTTCCACACTAATACAAGTGCAAAAGTGGTTTCCTGCACCAACACAAGTGCGAAAAGTGGTTTTTCAACACTAACACAAGTGCGAAAAGTGGTTTTTCAACACTAACACAAGTGCAAAAAGTATTTTTTTCAACACTAACACAAGTGCGAAAAGTGGTTTTTCCACACTAATACAAGTGCGAAAAGTGGTTTCCTGCACCAACACAAGTGCGAAAAGTAATTTTTCAACACTAACACAAGTGCGAAAAGTGGTTTTTCAACACTATCACAAGTGCAAAAAGTGTTTTTCCCATACTAATACAAGTGCAAAAGTGGTTTCCTGCACCAACACAAGTGCGAAAAATGGTTTTTCAACACTAACACAAGTGCGAAAAGTGGTTTTTCAACACTAACACAAGTGCGAAAAGTGGTTTTTCAACACTAACACAAGTGCGAAAAGTGGTTTTTCCACACTAATACAAGTGCAAAAGTGGTTTTCCTGCACCAACACAAGTGCGAAAATGGTTTTTCAACACTAACACAAGTGCAAATAGTGGTTTTCAATGCCAGCACAAGTGTGGAAAGTTGTTTTGCAACACTAACACAAGTGCAAAAAGTGGTTTTCAATGCCAGCACAAGTGCCACAAGTGCGGAGAGTGGTTTTGCAATACGAGCACATGTGTGAAAAGTGGTTTTTAATGCCAGCGCAAGTGTGGAAAGTGGTTTTTTCAATACTAGCACATGTATGTAAAGTGGTTTTCAATGCCAGCTTAAGTCTGCAAAATGGTTTTTCAACACTAACACAAGTGCATGACAGCACAAGTGTGCAAAGTGGTTTTGCAACACTAACACAAGTGCAAATAGTGGTTTTCCAATGCCAGCACAAGTGCGGAAAGTGGTTCTGTAACACTATCTCAAGTGCGGAAAGTGGTTTTAAACGCCAGCACAAATGTGGGAAGTGTTTTTCAACATGAGCACAAGTGCGATCAGTGGTTTTTCAACACTAACCCAATTGCGAAAAGTGGTTTTCAACACCAGCACGAGTTCGGAAAGTGGTTTTCAATGCCAGCACAAGTGTGGAAATTGGCTTTGCCACACTAAGCAAAATGCGAATTGTGGTTTTCAACATGAGCGCAAGCGCGGAAAGTGGTTTTTTAACACGACCATGAGTTCGGAGAGTGGTTTTCAACACTAATACAAGTGTGGGAAGTGTTTTTCAACACTATCACAAGTGCAAAAAGTGTTTTTTCCACACTAATACAAGTGCAAAAGTGGTTTCCTGCACCAACACAAGTGCAAAAAGTGGTTTTTCAACACTAACACAAGTGCGAAAAGTGGTTTTTCAACACTAACACAAGTGCGAAAAGTGTTTTTTCCACACTAATACAAGTGCAAAAGTGGTTTCCTGCACCAACACAAGTGCGAAAAGTGGTTTTTCAACATTAACACAAGTGCGAAAAGTGGTTTTTCAACACTAACACAAGTGCGAAAAGTGGTTTTTCAACACTAACACAAGTGCGAAAAGTGGTTTTTCCACACTAATACAAGTGCAAAAGTGGTTTCCTGCACCAACACAAGTGCGAAAAGTGGTTTTTCAACACTAACACAAGTGCGAAAAGTGGTTTTTCAACACTAACACAAGTGCAAAAAGTATTTTTTCAACACTAACACAAGTGCGAAAAGTGGTTTTTCCACACTAATACAAGTGCGAAAAGTGGTTTCCTGCACCAACACAAGTGCGAAAAGTAATTTTTCAACACTAACACAAGTGCGAAAAGTGGTTTTTCAACACTATCACAAGTGCAAAAAGTGTTTTTCCCATACTAATACAAGTGCAAAAGTGGTTTCCTGCACCAACACAAGTGCGAAAAATGGTTTTTCAACACTAACACAAGTGCGAAAAGTGGTTTTTCAACACTAACACAAGTGCGAAAAGTGGTTTTTCAACACTAACACAAGTGCGAAAAGTGGTTTTCCACACTAATACAAGTGCAAAAGTGGTTTTCCTGCACCAACACAAGTGCGAAAATGGTTTTTCAACACTAACACAAGTGCAAAAAGTGGTTTTCAATGCCAGCACAAGTGCGGAGGGTGGTTTTGCAATACGAGCACATGTGTGAAAAGTGGTTTTTAATGCCAGCGCAAGTGTGGAAAGTGGTTTTTTCAATACTAGCACATGTATGTAAAGTGGTTTTCAATGCCAGCTTAAGTCTGCAAAATGGTTTTTCAACACTAACACAAGTGCAAATAGTGGTTTTCAATGACAGCACAAGTGTGCAAAGTGGTTTTGCAACACTAACACAAGTGCAAATAGTGGTTTTCCAATGCCAGCACAAGTGCGGAAAGTGGTTCTGTAACACTATCTCAAGTGCGGCAAGTGGTTTTAAACGCCAGCACAAATGTGGGAAGTGTTTTTCAACATGAGCACAAGTGCGATCAGTGGTTTTTCAACACTAACCCAATTTCGAAAAGTGGTTTTCAACACCAGCACGAGTTCGGAAAGTGGTTTTCAATGCCAGCACAAGTGTGGAAATTGGCTTTGCCACACTAAGAAAAATGCGAATTGTGGTTTTCATCATGAGCGCAAGCGCGGAAAGTGGTTTTTTAACACGACCAAGAGTTCGGAGAGTGGTTTTCAACACTAATACAAGTGTGGGAAGTGTTTTTCAACACGAGCACAAGTGCAAAAGTGTTTCTTAACACTAACACAAGTGCATTAATTGGTTTTGCAACACTAACACAAGTGCAAAAAGTGGTTTTCAACACTAGCACAAGTGCAAAAAGTGGTTTTCAACACTAACACAAGTGCAAAAAGTGGTTTCCAACACAAACCAAAGTGCGAAAAGTTGTGTTCAACACCAGCACAAGTGCGGAAAGTGGTTTTGCAACACTAGCACAAGTGTAGAACGTGGTTTTCAACATGAGTGCAAGTGTGGAGAGTGGTTTTCAAACGCCAGCATAAGTGTGAAAAGTGGTTTTGCAACACTAACACAAGTGTGAAAGTGGTTTTCAACACCAGCAAAAGTGTGGAAAGTGGTTTTTCCAATACTAGCACAGGTGTGAAAAGTGGTTTTCAATGCCAGAACAAGTGCGGAAAGTGGTTCTGCAACACCAACACAAGTGCGGAAAGTGGTTTTCAACGCCAGCACAAGTGCGGAAAGTGGTTCTGCAACACTAGCTCAAGTGTAGAACGTGGTTTTCAACATGAGTGCAAGTGTGGAGAGTGGTTTTCAAACGCCAGCATAAGTGTGAAAAGTGGTTTTGCAACACTAACACAAGTGCGAAAAGTGTTTTTTCCACACTAATACAAGTGCAAAAGTGGTTTCCTTCACCAACATAAGTGCGAAAAGTGGTTTTTCAACACTAACACAAGTGCGAAAAGTGGTTTTTCAACACTAACACAAGTGCGAAAAGTGGTTTTTCCACACTAATACAAGTGCAAAAGTGGTTTCCTGCACCAACACAAGTGCGAAAAGTGCTTTTTCAACACTAACACAAGTGCGAAAAGTGTTTTTTCAACACTATCACAAGTGCAAAAAGTGTTTTTTCCACACTAATACAAGTGCAAAAGTGGTTTCCTGCACCAACACAAGTGCGAAAAGTGGTTTTTCAACACTAACACAAGTGCGAAAAGTGGTTTTTCAACACTAACACAAGTGCGAAAAGTGGTTTTTCAACACTAACACAAGTGCGAAAAGTGGTTTTTCCACACTAATACAAGTGCAAAAGTGGTTTCCTGCACCAACACAAGTGCGAAAAGTGGTTTTTCAACACTAACACAAGTGCGAAAAGTGGTTTTTCAACACTAACACAAGTGCGAAAAGTGGTTTTTCCACACTAATACAAGTGCAAAAGTGGTTTCCTGCACCAACACAAGTGCGAAAAGTGGTTTTTCAACACTAACACAAGTGCGAAAAGTGGTTTTTCAACACTATCACAAGTGCAAAAAGTGTTTTTTCCACACTAATACAAGTGCAAAAGTGGTTTCCTGCACCAACACAAGTGCAAAAAGTGGTTTTTCAACACTAACACAAGTGCGAAAAGTGGTTTTTCAACACTAACACAAGTGCGAAAAGTGTTTTTTCCACACTAATACAAGTGCAAAAGTGGTTTCCTGCACCAACACAAGTGCGAAAAGTGGTTTTTCAACATTAACACAAGTGCGAAAAGTGGTTTTTCAACACTAACACAAGTGCGAAAAGTGGTTTTTCAACACTAACACAAGTGCGAAAAGTGGTTTTTCCACACTAATACAAGTGCAAAAGTGGTTTCCTGCACCAACACAAGTGCGAAAAGTGGTTTTTCAACACTAACACAAGTGCGAAAAGTGGTTTTTCAACACTAACACAAGTGCAAAAAGTATTTTTTCAACACTAACACAAGTGCGAAAAGTGGTTTTTCCACACTAATACAAGTGCGAAAAGTGGTTTCCTGCACCAACACAAGTGCGAAAAGTAATTTTTCAACACTAACACAAGTGCGAAAAGTGGTTTTTCAACACTATCACAAGTGCAAAAAGTGTTTTTCCCATACTAATACAAGTGCAAAAGTGGTTTCCTGCACCAACACAAGTGCGAAAAATGGTTTTTCAACACTAACACAAGTGCGAAAAGTGGTTTTTCAACACTAACACAAGTGCGAAAAGTGGTTTTTCAACACTAACACAAGTGCGAAAAGTGGTTTTCCACACTAATACAAGTGCAAAAGTGGTTTTCCTGCACCAACACAAGTGCGAAAATGGTTTTTCAACACTAACACAAGTGCAAATAGTGGTTTTCAATGCCAGCACAAGTGTGGAAAGTTGTTTTGCAACACTAACACAAGTGCAAAAAGTGGTTTTCAATGCCAGCACAAGTGCGGAGTGTGGTTTTGCAATACGAGCACATGTGTGAAAAGTGGTTTTTAATGCCAGCGCAAGTGTGGAAAGTGGTTTTTTCAATACTAGCACATGTATGTAAAGTGGTTTTCAATGCCAGCTTAAGTCTGCAAAATGGTTTTTCAACACTAACACAAGTGCAAATAGTGGTTTTCAATGACAGTACAAGTGTGCAAAGTGGTTTTGCAACACTAACACAAGTGCAAATAGTGGTTTTCCAATGCCAGCACAAGTGCGGAAAGTGGTTCTGTAACACTATCTCAAGTGCGGCAAGTGGTTTTAAACGCCAGCACAAATGTGGGAAGTGTTTTTCAACATGAGCACAAGTGCGATCAGTGGTTTTTCAACACTAACCCAATTTCGAAAAGTGGTTTTCAACACCAGCACGAGTTCGGAAAGTGGTTTTCAATGCCAGCACAAGTGTGGAAATTGGCTTTGCCACATTAAGAAAAATGCGAATTGTGGTTTTCATCATGAGCGCAAGCGCGGAAAGTGGTTTTTTAACACGACCATGAGTTCGGAGAGTGGTTTTCAACACCAATACAAGTGTGGGAAGTGTTTTTCAACACGAGCACAAGTGCAAAAGTGTTTCTTAACACTAACACAAGTGCATTAATTGGTTTTGCAACACTAACACAAGTGCAAAAAGTGGTTTTCAACACTAGCACAAGTGCAAAAAGTGGTTTTCAACACTAACACAAGTGCAAAAAGTGGTTTCCAACACAAACCAAAGTGCGAAAAGTTGTGTTCAACACCAGCACAAGTGCGGAAAGTGGTTTTGCAACACTAGCACAAGTGTAGAACGTGGTTTTCAACATGAGTGCAAGTGTGGAGAGTGGTTTTCAAACGCCAGCATAAGTGTGAAAAGTGGTTTTGCAACACTAACACAAGTGTGAAAGTGGTTTTCAACACCAGCAAAAGTGTGGAAAGTGGTTTTTCCAATACTAGCACAGGTGTGAAAAGTGGTTTTCAATGCCAGAACAAGTGCGGAAAGTGGTTCTGCAACACCAACACAAGTGCGGAAAGTGGTTTTCAACGCCAGCACAAGTGCGGAAAGTGGTTCTGCAACACTAGCTCAAGTGTAGAACGTGGTTTTCAACATGAGTGCAAGTGTGGAGAGTGGTTTTCAAACGCCAGCATAAGTGCGAAAAGTGGTTTTGCAACACTAACACAAGTGCGAAAAGTGTTTTTTCCACACTAATACAAGTGCAAAAGTGGTTTCCTGCACCAACATAAGTGCGAAAAGTGGTTTTTCAACACTAACACAAGTGCGAAAAGTGGTTTTTCAACACTAACACAAGTGTGAAAAGTGGTTTTTCAACACTAACACAAGTGCGAAAAGTGGTTTTTCCACACTAATACAAGTGCAAAAGTGGTTTCCTGCACCAACACAAGTGCGAAAAGTGGTTTTTCAACACTAACACAAGTACGAAAAATGGTTTTTCAACACTAACACAAGTGCGAAAAGTGGTTTTTCAACACTACCACAAGTGCGAAAAGTGGTTTTTCCACACTAATACAAGTGCAAAAGTGGTTTCCTGCACCAACACAAGTGCGAAAAGTGGTTTTTCAACACTAACACAAGTGCGAAAAGTGGTTTTTCAACACTATCACAAGTGCAAAAAGTGTTTTTTCCACACTAATACAAGTGCAAAAGTGGTTTCCTGCACCAACACAAGTGCGAAAAGTGGTTTTTCAACACTAACACAAGTGCGAAAAGTGGTTTTTCAACACTAACACAAGTGCGAAAAGTGGTTTTTCAACACTAACACAAGTGCGAAAAGTGGTTTTTCCACACTAATACAAGTGCAAAAGTGGTTTCCTGCACCAACACAAGTGCGAAAAGTGGTTTTTCAACACTAACACAAGTGCGAAAAGTGGTTGTTCAACACTAACACAAGTGCGAAAAGTGGTTTTTCAACACTAACACAAGTGCGAAAAGTGGTTTTTCCACACTAATACAAGTGCAAAAGTGGTTTCCTGCACCAACACAAGTGCGAAAAGTCGTTTTTCAACACTAACACAAGTGCGAAAAGTGGTTTTTCAACACTATCACAAGTGCAATAAGTGTTTTTTCCACACTAATACAAGTGCAAAAGTGGTTTCCTGCACCAACACAAGTGCGAAAAGTGGTTTTTCAACACTAACACAAGTGCGAAAAGTGGTTTTTCAACACTAACACAAGTGCAAAAAGTGGTTTTTCAACACTAACACAAGTGCGAAAAGTGGTTTTTCAACACTAACACAAGTGCGAAAAGTGTTTTTCCACACTAATACAAGTGCAAAAGTGGTTTCCTGCACGAACACAGGTGCGAAAAGTGGTTTTTCAACAATAACACAAGTGCGAAAAGTGGTTTTTCAACACTAACACAAGTGCGAAAAGTAGTTTCCTGCACCAACACAAGTGCGAAAAGTGGTTTTTCAACATGAACACAAGTGCGAAAAGTGGTTTTTCAACACAAACACAAGTGCGAAAAGTGGTTTTTCCACACTAATACAAGTGCAAAAGTGGTTTCCTGCACCAACACAAGTGCGAAAAGTGGTTTTTCAACACTAACACAAGTGCGAAAAGTGGTTTTTCAACACTAACACAAGTGCGAAAAGTGGTTTTTCAACACTAACACAAGTTGCGAAAAGTGGTTTTTCCACACTAATACAAGTGCAAAAGTGGTTTCCTGCACCAACACAAGTGCGAAAAGTGGTTTTTCAACACTAACACAAGTGCGAAAAGTGGTTTTTCAACACTAACACAAGTGCGAAAAGTGGTTTTTCCACACTAATACAAGTGCAAAAGTGGTTTCCTGCACCAACACAAGTGCGAAAAGTGGTTTTTCAACACTAACACAAGTGCGAAAAGTGGTTTTTCAACACTAACACAAGTGCGAAAAGTGGTTTTTCAACACTAACACAAGTGCGAAAAGTGGTTTTTCAACACTAACACAAGTGCGAAAAGTGGTTTTTCCACACTAATACAAGTGCAAAAGTGGTTTCCTGCACCAACACAAGTGCGAAAAGTGGTTTTTCAACACTAACACAAGTGCGAAAAGTGGTTTTTCCACACTAATACATGTGCAAAAGTGGTTTCCTGCACCAACACAAGTGCGAAAAGTGGTTTTTCAACACTAACACAAGTGCGAAAAGTGGTTTTTCAACACTAACACAAGTGCGAAAAGTGGTTTTTCAACACTAACACAAGTGCGAAAAGTGGTTTTTCCACACTAATACAAGTGCAAAAGTGGTTTCCTGCACCAACACAAGTGCGAAAAGTGGTTTTTCAACACTAACACAAGTGCGAAAAGTGGTTTTTCAACACTAACACAAGTGCGAAAAGTGTTTTTCCACACTAATACAAGTGCAAAAGTGGTTTCCTGCACAACACAAGTGCGAAAAGTGGTTTTTCAACACTAACACAAGTGCGAAAAGTGGTTTTTCAACACTATCACAAGTGCAAAAAGTGTTTTTCCACACTAATACAAGTGCAAAAGTGGTTTCCTGCACCAACACAAGTGCAAAAAAGTGGTTTTTCAACACTAACACAAGTGCGAAAAGTGGTTTTTCAACACTAACACAAGTGCGAAAAGTGTTTTTTCCACACTAATACAAGTGCAAAAGTGGTTTCCTGCACCAACACAAGTGCGAAAAGTGGTTTTTCAACATTAACACAAGTGCGAAAAGTGGTTTTTCAACACTAACACAAGTGCGAAAAGTGGTTTTTCAACACTAACACAAGTGCGAAAAGTGGTTTTTCCACACTAATACAAGTGCAAAAGTGGTTTCCTGCACCAACACAAGTGCGAAAAGTGGTTTTTCAACACTAACACAAGTGCGAAAAGTGGTTTTTCAACACTAACACAAGTGCAAAAAGTATTTTTTCAACACTAACACAAGTGCGAAAAGTGGTTTTTCCACACTAATACAAGTGCGAAAAGTGGTTTCCTGCACCAACACAAGTGCGAAAAGTAATTTTTCAACACTAACACAAGTGCGAAAAGTGGTTTTTCAACACTATCACAAGTGCAAAAAGTGTTTTTCCCATACTAATACAAGTGCAAAAGTGGTTTCCTGCACCAACACAAGTGCGAAAAATGGTTTTTCAACACTAACACAAGTGCGAAAAAGTGGTTTTTCAACACTAACACAAGTGCGAAAAGTGGTTTTTCAACACTAACACAAGTGCGAAAAGTGGTTTTCCACACTAATACAAGTGCAAAAGTGGTTTTCCTGCACCAACACAAGTGCGAAAATGGTTTTTCAACACTAACACAAGTGCAAATAGTGGTTTTCAATGCCAGCACAAGTGTGGAAAGTTGTTTTGCAACACTAACACAAGTGCAAAAAGTGGTTTTCAATGCCAGCACAAGTGCGGAGTGTGGTTTTGCAATACGAGCACATGTGTGAAAGTGGTTTTTAATGCCAGCGCAAGTGTGGAAAGTGGTTTTTTCAATACTAGCACATGTATGTAAAGTGGTTTTCAATGCCAGCTTAAGTCTGCAAAATGGTTTTCAACACTAACACAAGTGCAAATAGTGGTTTTCAATGACAGCACAAGTGTGCAAGTGGTTTTGCAACACTAACACAAGTGCAAATAGTGGTTTTTCCAATGCCAGCACAAGTGCGGAAAGTGGTTCTGTAACACTATCTCAAGTGCGGCAAGTGGTTTTAAACGCCAGCACAAATGTGGGAAGTGTTTTTCAACATGAGCACAAGTGCGATCAGTGGTTTTTTCAACACTAACCCAATTTCGAAAAGTGGTTTTCAACACCAGCACGAGTTCGGAAAGTGGTTTTCAATGCCAGCACAAGTGTGGAAATTGGCTTTGCCACACTAAGAAAAATGCGAATTGTGGTTTTCATCATGAGCGCAAGCGCGGAAAGTGGTTTTTTAACACGACCATGAGTTCGGAGAGTGGTTTTCAACACTAATACAAGTGTGGGAAGTGTTTTTCAACACGAGCACAAGTGCAAAAGTGTTTCTTAACACTAACACAAGTGCATTAATTGGTTTTGCAACACTAACACAAGTGCAAAAAGTGGTTTTCAACACTAGCACAAGTGCAAAAAGTGGTTTTCAACACTAACACAAGTGCAAAAAGTGGTTTCCAACACAAACCAAAGTGCGAAAAGTTGTGTTCAACACAGCACAAGTGCGGAAAGTGGTTTTGCAACACTAGCACAAGTGTAGAACGTGGTTTTCAACATGAGTGCAAGTGTGGAGAGTGGTTTTCAAACGCCAGCATAAGTGTGAAAAGTGGTTTTGCAACACTAACACAAGTGTGAAAGTGGTTTTCAACACCAGCAAAAGTGTGGAAAGTGGTTTTTCCAATACTAGCACAGGTGTGAAAAGTGGTTTTCAATGCCAGAACAAGTGCGGAAAGTGGTTCTGCAACACCAACACAAGTGCGGAAAGTGGTTTTCAACGCCAGCACAAGTGCGGAAAGTGGTTCTGCAACACTAGCTCAAGTGTAGAACGTGGTTTTCAACATGAGTGCAAGTGTGGAGAGTGGTTTTCAAACGCCAGCATAAGTGCGAAAAGTGGTTTTGCAACACTAACACAAGTGCGAAAAGTGTTTTTTCCACACTAATACAAGTGCAAAAGTGGTTTCCTGCACCAACATAAGTGCGAAAAGTGGTTTTTCAACACTAACACAAGTGCGAAAAGTGGTTTTTCAACACTAACACAAGTGTGAAAAGTGGTTTTTCAACACTAACACAAGTGCGAAAAGTGTTTTCCACACTAATACAAGTGCAAAAGTGGTTTCCTGCACCAACACAAGTGCGAAAAGTGGTTTTTCAACACTAACACAAGTACGAAAAATGGTTTTTCAACACTAACACAAGTGCGAAAAGTGGTTTTTCAACACTACCACAAGTGCGAAAAGTGGTTTTTCCACACTAATACAAGTGCAAAAGTGGTTTCCTGCACCAACACAAGTGCGAAAAGTGGTTTTTCAACACTAACACAAGTGCGAAAAGTGGTTTTTCAACACTATCACAAGTGCAAAAAGTGTTTTTTCCACACTAATACAAGTGCAAAAGTGGTTTCCTGCACCAACACAAGTGCGAAAAGTGGTTTTTCAACACTAACACAAGTGCGAAAAAGTGGTTTTTTCAACACTAACACAAGTGCGAAAAGTGGTTTTTCAACACTAACGCAAGTGCGAAAAGTGGTTTTTCCACACTAATACAAGTGCAAAAGTGGTTTCCTGCACCAACACAAGTGCGAAAAGTGGTTTTTCAACACTAACACAAGTGCGAAAAGTGGTTGTTCAACACTAACACAAGTGCGAAAGTGGTTTTTCAACACTAACACAAGTGCGAAAAGTGGTTTTTCCACACTAATACAAGTGCAAAAGTGGTTTCCTGCACCAACACAAGTGCGAAAAGTCGTTTTTCAACACTAACACAAGTGCGAAAAGTGGTTTTTCAACACTATCACAAGTGCAATAAGTGTTTTTTCCACACTAATACAAGTGCAAAAGTGGTTTCCTGCACCAACACAAGTGCGAAAAGTGGTTTTCAACACTAACACAAGTGCGAAAAGTGGTTTTTCAACACTAACACAAGTGCAAAAAGTGGTTTTCAACACTAACACAAGTGCGAAAAGTGTTTTTTCAACACTAACACAAGTGCGAAAAGTGTTTTTTTCCACACTAATACAAGTGCAAAAGTGGTTTCCTGCACGAACACAGGTGCGAAAAGTGGTTTTTCAACAATAACACAAGTGCGAAAAGTGGTTTTTCAACAGCTAACACAAGTGCGAAAAGTAGTTTCCTGCACCAACACAAGTGCGAAAAGTGGTTTTTCAACACGAACACAAGTGCGAAAAGTGGTTTTTCAACACAAACACAAGTGCGAAAAGTGGTTTTTCCACACTAATACAAGTGCAAAAGTGGTTTCCTGCACCAACACAAGTGCGAAAAGTGGTTTTTCAACACTACACAGCAAAGTTCACCACCAAGTGCGAAAAGTGGTTTTTCAACACTAACACAAGTGCGAAAAGTGGTAGTTCTATATTTTTTTTTTTCTTTTTTTTTTTTTTTTTTTTTTTTTTTTTTTTTCTTTTTTTTTTTTTTTTTTTTTTTTTTTTTTTTTTTTTTTTTTTTTTTTTTTTTTTTTTTTTTTTTTTTTTTTTTTTTTTTTTTTTTTTTTTTTTTTTTTTTTTTTTTTCTTTTTTTTTTTTTTTTTTTTTTTTTTTTTTTTTTTTTTTTTTTCTTTTTTTTTTTTTCTTTTTTTTTTTTTTTTTTTCTTTCTTTTTATTTTTTTTTTTTTTTTTTTTTTTTTTTTTTTTTTTTTTTTTTTTTTTCAACACTAACACAAGTGCGAAAAAGTGGTTTTTCCACACTAATACAAGTGCAAAAGTGGTTTCCTGCACCCAACACAAGTGCGAAAAGTGGTTTTTTCAACACCTAACACAAGTGCGAAAGTGGTTTTTTTTCCACACTAATACATGTGCAAAAGTGGTTTCCTGCACCAACACAAGTGCGAAAAGTGGTTTTTCAACACTAACACAAGTGCGAAAAGTGGTTTTTCAACACTATCACAAGTGCAAAAAGGGTTTTTCCACACTAATACAAGTGCAAAAGTGGTTTCCTGCACCAACACAAGTGCGAAAAGTGGTTTTTCAACACTAACACAAGTGCGAAAAGTGGTTTTTCAACACTAACACAAGTGCGAAAAGTGTTTTTTCCACACTAATACAAGTGCAAAAGTGGTTTCCTGCACCAACACAAGTGCGAAAAGTGGTTTTTCAACACTAACACAAGTGCGAAAAGTGGTTTTTCAACACTAACACAAGTGCGAAAAGTGGTTTTTCAACACTAACACAAGTGCGAAAAGTGGTTTTTCCACACTAATACAAGTGCAAAAGTGGTTTCCTGCACCAACACAACTGCAAAAAGTGGTTTTTCAACACTAACACAAGTGCGAAAAGTGGTTTTTCAACACTATCACAAGTGCAAAAAGTGGTTTTTCCACACTAATACAAGTGCAAAAGTGGTTTCCTGCACCAACACAAGTGCGAAAAGTGGTTTTTCAACACTAACAGAAGTGCGAAAAGTGGTTTTTCAACACTAACACAAGTGCGAAAAGTGGTTTTTTCCACACTAATACAAGTGCAAAAGTGGTTTCCTGCACCAACACAAGTGCAAAAAGTGGTTTTTCAACACTAACACAAGTGCAAAAAGTGGTTTTTCAACACTATCACAAGTGCAAAAAGTGTTTTTTTTCCACACTAATACAAGTGCAAAAGTGGTTTCCTGCACCAACACAAGTGCGAAATGGTTTTTCAACACTAACACAAGTGCGAATAGTGGTTTTTCAACACTAACACAAGTGCGAAAAGTGGTTTTTCAACACTAGCACAAGTGCGAAAAGTGGTTTTTCCACACTAGTACAAGTGCAAAAGTGGTTTCCTGCACCAACACAAGTGCGAAAAGTGGTTTTTCAACACTAACACAAGTGCGAAAAGTGGTTTTTCAACACTAACACAAGTGCGAAAAGTGTTTTTTCCACACTAATACAAGTGCAAAAGTGGTTTCCTGCACCAACACAAGTGCGAAAAGTGGTTTTTCAACACTAACACAAGTGCGAAATGTGGTTTCCTGCACCAACACAAGTGCGAAAAGTGGTTTTTCAACACTAACACAAGTGCGAAAAGTGGTTTTTCAACACTATCACAAGTGCAAAAAGTGTTTTTTCCACACTAATACAAGTGCAAAAGTGGTTTCCTGCACCAACACAAGTGCATAAAGTGGTTTTTCAACACTAACAAAAGTGCGAAAAGTGGTTTTTCAACACTAACACAAGTGCGACAAGTGGTTTTTCAACACTAACACAAGTGCAAAAAGTGGTTTTTCCACACTAATACAAGTGCAAAAGTGGTTTCCTGCACCAACACAAGTGCGAAAAGTGGTTTTTCAACACTAACACAAGTGTGAAAAGTGGTTTTTCAACACTAACACAAGTGTGAAAAGTGGTTTTTCAACACTATCACAAGTGCAATAAGTGTTTTTTCCACACTAATACATGTGCAAAAGTGGTTTCCTGCACCAACACAAGTGCGAACAGTGGTTTTTCAACACTAACACAAGTGCGAAAAGTGGTTTTTCAACACTAGCACAAGTGCCAAAAGTGTTTTTTCTACACTAATACAAGTGCAAAAGTGGTTTCCTGCACCAACACAAGTGCGAAAAGTGGTTTTTCAACACTAACACAAGTGCGAAAAGTGTTTTTCAACACTAACACAAGTGCGAAAAGTGGTTTTTCAACACTAACACAAGTGCGAAAAGTGGTTTTTCCACACTAATACAAGTGCAAAAGTGGTTTCCTGCACCAACACAAGTGCGAAAAGTGGTTTTTCAACACTAACACAAGTGCGAAAAGTGGTTTTTCAACACTATCACAAGTGCAAAAAGTGGTTTTTCCACACTAATACAAGTGCAAAAGTGGTTTCCTGCACCAACACAAGTGCGAAAAGTGGTTTTTCAACACTAACACAAGTGTGAAAAGTGGTTTTTCAACACTATCACAAGTGCAAAAAGTGTTTTTTTCCACACCAATACAAGTGCAAAAGTGGTTTCCTGCACCAACACAAGTGCGAAAAGTGGTTTGTCAACACTAACACAAGTGCGAAAAGTGGTTTTTCAACACTAACACAAGTGCGAAAAGTGTTTTTCCACACTTATACAAGTGTGCAAAAGTGGTTTCCTGCACCAACACAAGTGCGAAAAGTGGTTTTTCAACACTAACACAAGTGCGAAAAGTGGTTTTTCAAAACTAACACAAGTGCGAAAAGTGGTTTTTCAACACTAACACAAGTGCGAAAAGTGGTTTTTCCACACTAATACAAGTGCAAAAGTGGTTTCCTGCACCAACACAAGTGCGAAAAGTGGTTTTTCAACACTAACACAAGTGCAAAAAGTGGTTTTTCAACACTAACACAAGTGCGAAAAGTGGTTTTTCAACACTAACACAAGTGCGAAAAGTGGTTTTTCAACACTAACACAAGTGCGAAAAGTGTTTTTTCCACACTAATACAAGTGCAAAAGTGGTTTCCTGCACCAACACAAGTGCGAAAAGTGGTTTTTCAACACTAACACAAGTGCGAAAAGTGGTTTTTCAACACTAACACAAGTGCGAAAAGTGGTTTTTCAACACTAACACAAGTGCGAAAAGTGGTTTTTCAACATTAACACAAGTGCGAAAAGTGGTTTTTCCACACTAATACAAGTGCAAAAGTGGTTTCCTGCACCAACACAAGTGCAAAAAGTGGTTTTTCAACACTAACACAAGTGCGAAAAGTGGTTTTTCAACACTAACACAAGTGCGAAAAGTGGTTTTTCCACACTAATACAAGTGCAAAAGTGGTTTCCTGCACCAACACAAGTGCGAAAAGTGGTTTTTCAACACTAACACAAGTGCGAAAAGTGGTTTTTCAACACTAACACAAGTGCGAAAAGTGGTTTTTCCACACTAATACAAGTGCAAAAGTGGTTTCCTGCACCAACACAAGTGCGAAAAGTGGTTTTTCAACACTAACACAAGTGCGAAAAGTGGTTTTTCAACACTAACACAAGTGCGAAAAGTGGTTTTTCCACACTAATGCAAGTGCAAAAGTGGTTTCCTGCACCAACACAAGTGCGAAAAGTGGTTTTTCAACACTAACACAAGTGCGAAAAGTGGTTTTTCAACACTATCACAAGTGCAAAAAGTGTTTTTTCCACACCAATACAAGTGCAAAAGTGGTTTCCTGCACCAACACAAGTGCGAAAAGTGGTTTTTCAACACTAACACAAGTGCGAAAAGTGTTTTTTCAACACTAACACAAGTGCGAAAAGTGGTTTTTCAACACTAACACAAGTGGGAAAAGTGGTTTTTCCACACTAATACAAGTGCAAAAGTGGTTTCCTGCACCAACACAAGTGCGAAAAGTGGTTTTTCAACACTAACACAAGTGCAAAAAGTGGTTTTTCAACACTATCACAAGTGCAAAAAGTGTTTTTTCCACACTAATACAAGTGCAAAAGTGGTTTCCTGCACCAACACAAGTGCGAAAAGTGGTTTTTCAACACTAACACAAGTGCGAAAAGTGGTTTTACAACACTAACACAAGTGCGAAAAGTGGTTTTTCAACACTAACACAAGTGCGAAAAGTGGTTTTCCACACTAATACAAGTGCAAAAGTGGTTTCCTGCTCCAACACAAGTGCGAAAAGTGGTTTTTCAACACTAACACAAGTGCGAAAAGTGGTTTTTCAACACTATCACAAGTGCAATAAGTGTTTTTTTCCACACTAATACAAGTGCAAAAGTGGTTTCCTGCACCAACACAAGTGCGAAAAGTGGTTTTTCAACACTAACACAAGTGCGAAAAGTGGTTTTTCAACACTAACACAAGTGCGAAAAGTGGTTTTTCAACACTAACACAAGTGCGAAAAGTGGTTTTTCAACACTAACACAAGTGCGAAAAGTGGTTTTTCAACATTAACACAAGTGCGAAAAGTGGTTTTTCCACACTAATACAAGTGCAAAAGTGGTTTCCTGCACCAACACAAGTGCAAAAAGTGGTTTTTCAACACTAACACAAGTGCGAAAAGTGGTTTTTCAACACTAACACAAGTGCGAAAAGTGGTTTTTCCACACTAATACAAGTGCAAAAGTGGTTTCCTGCACCAACACAAGTGCGAAAAGTGGTTTTTCAACACTAACACAAGTGCGAAAAGTGGTTTTTCAACACTAACACAAGTGCGAAAAGTGATTTTTCCACACTAATACAAGTGCAAAAGTGGTTTCCTGCACCAACACAAGTGCGAAAAGTGGTTTTTCAACACTAACACAAGTGCGAAAAGTGGTTTTTCAACACTAACACAAGTGCGAAAAGTGTTTTTTCCACACTAATACAAGTGCAAAAGTGGTTTCCTGCACCAACATAAGTGCGAAAAGTGGTTTTTCAACACTAACACAAGTGCGAAAAGTGGTTTTTCAACACTAACACAAGTGTGAAAAGTGGTTTTTCAACACTAACACAAGTGCGAAAAGTGGTTTTTCCACACTAATACAAGTGCAAAAGTGGTTTCCTGCACCAACACAAGTGCGAAAAGTGGTTTTTCAACACTAACACAAGTGCGAAAAGTGTTTTTTCAACACTATCACAAGTGCAAAAAGTGTTTTTTCCACACTAATACAAGTGCAAAAGTGGTTTCCTGCACCAACACAAGTGCGAAAAGTGGTTTTTCAACACTAACACAAGTGCGAAAAGTGGTTTTTCAACACTAACACAAGTGCGAAAAGTGGTTTTTCAACACTAACACAAGTGCGAAAAGTGGTTTTTCCACACTAATACAAGTGCAAAAGTGGTTTCCTGCACCAACACAAGTGCGAAAAGTGGTTTTTCAACACTAACACAAGTGCGAAAAGTGGTTTTTCAACACTAACACAAGTGCGAAAAGTGGTTTTTCCACACTAATACAAGTGCAAAAGTGGTTTCCTGCACCAACACAAGTGCGAAAAGTGGTTTTTCAACACTAACACAAGTGCGAAAAGTGGTTTTTCAACACTAACACAAGTGCGAAAAAGTGTTTTTTTCCACACTAATACAAGTGCAAAAGTGGTTTCCTGCACCAACACAAGTGCGAAAAAGTGGTTTTTCAACACTAACACAAGTGCGAAAAGTGGTTTTTCAACACTAACACAAGTGCGAAAAGTGTTTTTTCCACACTAATACAAGTGCAAAAGTGGTTTTCCTGCACCAACACAAGTGCGAAAAGTGGTTTTTCAACACTAACACAAGTGCGAAAAGTGGTTTTTCAACACTAACACAAGTGCGAAAAGTGGTTTTTCAACACTAACACAAGTGCGAAAAGTGGTTTTTCCACACTAATACAAGTGCAAAAGTGGTTTCCTGCACCAACACAAGTGCGAAAAGTGGTTTTTCAACACTAACACAAGTGCGAAAAGTGGTTTTTCAACACTAAC